>NC_043714.1:77140125-77161879 GCF_006229205.1 Suricata suricatta
GGCCGGAGGACAGCGGGGGCTCTGAGGGTTTTGTGCACGGTGGGCACTAAGGGCTGCTTAGTTACCAGGAGGGAACAGCCCTGCCCTCACTGCCCGGAGCCTGCCAGCGGCCCCCACCCTAGACTGATCAATGGACAGTTGCCAGTAAAAGGCCCTGGTGAACCCCTGTGCGGTATGACGGGCCTCAGGTCCCCACCACAAGGCTCCTGGCCTGGAGAGGCTGCAGGCTGCCCCGGGGGCAGCCAACTGAGGCACGGAGTATGACCGTGACACTGTGGGACACCTGGCCCAGAGCTCAGTCTTCATAGAGGGCGGGGGGCCATCTGGGAGGGCTTCCGGGAGGGGGCGGCCCTGGAGCTGTGAAGGGGCTGTTGGACAGGCGGGAGAGCCAGGATGGAGGGGCATGTGCTGCAAGAAAGGGCACGTCTGGGCTGGGCCTGGGGGCTGTGGTGTGCCCACTCTGCCATCAAAGCCAGCACCTGTGGCGTGAGGTGACAGCGTCTTCCACACATGGCCCAGCTGACCCCGTGTGGAAAGTGGGGACACTTGTGGCTGAACCACGGGTGATCTGGTCACGCTCAGACAGACCTCAGGCTCAGAGGCGTTCTCCCCAGGCAAGCATTCTGGAACAGCCCATGACCCCTGGCTCTTCCCACGCTCCTGTCTGCAACTGAGCCCGGGTGCTGGCGGGGCGGGGCCACACTCCCGGTGTCCTCCGAATGAGAAACTCATGTTGCCTGTTTCCCCCTGGGGGTCCGGGGGGGGGGGCCTGAGTGTGGAGGCCTCGCCTCCAGCCTCTCTTCTGACAAGCACCCCGTCCTCTGCCCTGTCCCCAGAGGCAGCCTCGAACCTTTGCCCGACTGTCCCCTCCCTCTGTGTCCCCGTCTCCTTGGGCAAGGCGCCTGTGACCCTGCCTCCCCCTCAGGGGGTCCCCAGACAGGCCGGAGGCCACAGCCCGCTGGGGGCACGCGGAGGGCTGTTACCCTGGGTGGTAATTATTCGGCTGATAATCACAGGCTAAGCGCTGCCGGGGCCCCATTTCCGGTGGCCCTGGAGCAGCCACTCTTGTCTGTCACACAGCCAGCCAGAGGGGCTGGGAGGGCCCAACTCATTCTCCTGGTTCCGGCACCGAGTCCGGCCTCCCAAGAACCCACTTTGTCGGGAAGACAGGACAGTGGCCTCCTGGCTGGTGGCCGGTCCCCCTGCCAGCCCGGAGCTCTGCAGCCTCAGGCCACTCACTGGGGTCTTTCACCCCACAAGAGGCAGAGAGACTAGAAACTATGCCCAAAACGACACGAAGGTCTCCAGGCCTTCCCGCCTCACTGCTCAGGTGGAGGCCACACGCACCCAGCCACTGTCTGTCCCCATCCCTCCCCCCCAGGCCAGTGGCCCTTACCCAGGTCGGTGTACAGAGCGGCCAGAAGCAGAAAGAGCAGGAGCGGCCTCATCGTGGGGTGTCCACCGGCAGCGAGTGGGGAGCGGCCGGCACCAGGTGCCTTTATATGACCGGCTTCTTGGCCGGGGTCGGACCTAGTAATTTAGCTGGAGCCGCGCTTGGGTCAGCGGGCCCGCCTGACTCACGCCGCAGGGGCTCCCCTCTGCCCCACCCCCAGGGCTCTGGGGGCCCTCAGGTCGCCTGTGCCCTCTCTCTGCCTGTCTCTCTGTCCTGAGCCATCAGCCCCCTGGTCCCTCCAGGTATCATGAGGCCCCAGGCCAGGCTGGGGAGCAGGGAGGGTCACGGCGGTGGGTGACGGCCCACTCTAGGGGTGGGGGACACGGCCCTGCCCGGGTCTTCCAAGGAGGCACAGCCCTTGGCCAGGCCAGCGCCATCAGGGAGGCGCCGAGCCCATTCGAGTGGGGACCCTGCAGGCTGAAACCTGGCTTTCAACAATTGTGTCTCAATTTCAGTGTGCGCACACATCACATGGACGCAGGGAAAATGCAGAATCTGAGGACCTGGGACCCTGCATTCCCGACAGGTTCCTGGGAGGCCGGGCTGCAGGGCTGCCCCAGCAGGGACGGGGGCAGGGCCGGCGGCGCCCAGCATCTCAGGGGACACTGAGTCACTGCCCACCGGCCTCCAGGCCAGCTTGAGGGACCCTGAATGACAAGGGTGCCCTGGAAGGATGCGGGCAATAGCCTGGGCACAGTGGGCTGCTAGGGTTCCAGGGGCTGAAGGTTGGGGCTCATACTCCTGGGGTTTCTCCTCCGTCCCCTCCCAGGGCCACCACACTCTCTCTTCTGGAAGCTGGAGTCCCCTCCCCAGTGACCAGAGCCACCTTTCTAGATGCCACTCTGTGTCACCATCCGCCAAGAGCTCTGCAGGCACACGCTGTCCACATAGCCCTGCCTCGCCTGGTGTCCCCTGTGTCCTCCAGCCTCCCCCCCACCCCCGGCCTCCAGAGTGAACCCACACACCTCACGCCCTCACCCAGGCCTGGCCTGATGCTCAGAACACCCTTGCCCAGCAGAATCATCTTTGTCCAGAACATTCTTAGAGCCACGATTCCCGCCTGTGTCCTGGAGATGGCTGCCTGGAGCCCGTGTCCTTCCCCGGGTTCCCGCTGGGCCTCTTCCCTGTCACCACGGAGGCTGGGAGCCGCGGGCAGGACTGTGGGGACTGAGCGGCGCAGCGCGGGTCAGATCCTGTGTGGGGACCGGGTCTCTCTGCGCTGCCACCGCCCAGCCAAGTGTCAAGGAGCCTGGGACCCAAACGCCCACGAGACTCTTCGTGTGTGTTGATGTCACATGTGTCACTGATATTTTATATCTGCTTTTTTTTTTCAACTTTGTTTAGAACTTTCACAATTTTGGATGCATGGTGTGTGGGGCCCCATTTCTCGAAGTCCCCAGAAGATCAGGACGGGCTCACCCTGACCCGGAAACTGCCGAGAGTGGCGTGAGGGTGCAGCAAATACGCGGGCTGTGCTCACCACACTGGAAGTGGTGCACCCGGGTGTGCTGAGAAGGGAGGGTTGCCGCCCGCGCGGGCCCGGGGTGGACTCCACGCATTCAGCTCCGCCCGCTCCGTCCTCACCGCCTGCTCCGTCCGCTTGATCTCACCGCATCTTCTCTAACCCACCCACTCTTGGGATTCTACTCCATCAGCTTCTCCCATACCATCTAATAAGCTGCACTCCATTTACTGTTCGCCTCCCGCCTTCGCTCCCCACGGAGCTGGGTGACTTCCTGTGGCAATGGGCCATGGCAGTCCTGGCTTCCTTGGCCCGCATCCCTGCTGTCAGGGGTGGAGACCGGACTCTGAGGACGGGGTTCCCGGCTAGATCTCACCGCACGCCCGCCTCGGGCCTGCGGAAGTCCTCTCCTCTGCTTTGAGGGCTACAGGACTGGACGGGGTGTGACAGAGCCCAGGCTGCTGCCATGGCACCAGAGCGCAAGGCCCCGGGCCCGGCCTGGAGGTTGGTGGAGGACGCCAGGTGCGGGCCTAACGGCTGAGAGCATTCTTTAGCTTTTCTAGCAGGGCCCAGTCTGGGGTCCAGGGAGGGGGAGCCCTTCCCAACAAGTGCAAGCTGCCATTGCTCCGTGGTGACCTGACTGCAGCCAGCCCCCTCCCCTCACTGAACTCACACCTGCTCGTCACCTGTGTCCCACCCCCAGAACCCGGGTCACCCTGCCTGGGCCTCAGTGTGCGGCTGAGCAGCTGTGGGGGGGGCGGGGGGAGAGCCCGGGACTCGGGACCCCCTGCCTCAGGTAATACACGATCGTCAGTTCCATGGCCCTGACTCCTACTGAGCGTCGGGCTCGGCCCTTGGTGCAGGGGTACAGAGAGAGAGGCCGAGCCTGACAGAGACCAGCTGGGTGACATGGAGGGGACGCCGCGCACAGCCTTGATCGAGCCATGCCAGTGGCCGTGCTACCTGGAGAGGGTACCAGGTGCGCTGCATTTGGAAGCGGGGTTAAGGTCAAGGCTACTCTTTGAAAGAAGGGGAGAAGCCAGTGCAGAGGAGCTGGCTGAGCCCGGGCAACAGGCCCAGAACTCAGTGCAAGCACAGCTGGCTGGGCCTTACCCAGGGGGCACAGCATTTCTCAGATTGGGGTCCATATTCCTGGGGATCTGAGTGCCTTCCCCTCTACTAGGGACCTCTGAGAAATGCTGAACTTCGTGCATCTTCAGAAAGGCTTTGGGGCAAAGATTCTGCAGCCTCATGGGGAGGGGGCCCTGGGAGGGGCCCTGGGAGGGGCCTACTATGTGGGACGCCATCCCTCAAGGAAGGAGCGAGGCGGGGGAGGCGGCCTCACCCCTCACTGAACTAATTGGGCATCTGAAACTTTACAAGCTGGGCGTTTGCCAATTAAGGGCCAGACTCCCGCCCCCGACCACAATTAAGGCGCGGCTTCCCTGGTGGCGCAGGGACCTCCACTCCTCGCTGTGGCTGAGACACAGACGTGGGACTTCCTGCCCCACAGGGCCGGGGCGGGTGAGGGAACTGGGGGGGCAGTGAGGCCATGGCCTGGTCAGCCTGGAGGAGCTTCGTCCCACCTTCCGGGAGGAGACCTTGGCCCCTGTTAGGAACCCCGAGACCTCCGCGCCAAGCAGAGGAAGAGTCCTGCACCCCCCCCCTCGTCCCTCTCCCTCCCTTGGCCCCTTCTTTCTACCCTGCTTTTTACCCTTCTTCCCTCCTGTGCTGGGAAGGGAGGGAGGAGCACCCAGAATTGGAACTGAGCCCCCCTCATTGGGCAGGGGCTGGAAAGGGCGCGCCTCTCATGCCTGCGTTAACCAAAGAGGACTCCTGTGCTCTGACCCTGGGCACCCCCTGAGCCCTCATGTTCGCACCCTGAGCCCTGACCCTGGGACGGGGTTCAGGACAGTCTCCCCCCGCACCCCGCACCCCCAGCCATTAGTACCACTGTGGCCCGCGGATTATTTTGAGCTGAAGGCACTTGAGACCCTGAGGGCTCAAGAGGACTTTTGCCCCTCCCTTAACTACGCAGAAGAATGTAAATTGGGTGTCTTCCCAGAATAAGGGTTATTAGCAGAGCTAAGTTTTTATCTGACTGACCCATCTGTACGGCAAGGCAAACATCCAACGACCAAACATTTGCTTTTCTTATCGCCCTGTGAAATGCATCCTTTCCCTCTGAAATCCCAGAGCCCCTTCGCCTTAGTTCAGAATGACATCTACACCTCATTTTTCCTGCCTTTGGGATTTCCACATCTATGTGGATTATCCTTATTAAATTCGATTTTCTCCTGTTAATCTGTCTCAGGTTGATTGATTCATTTAAAAAATTTTTTAAAAGCATTTATTTATTTTTTGAGAGAGTGTAAACGGGAGAGGGGCAGAGAGAGAAGGGAGTCACAGATTCCAAAGCAGCTCCAGGCTCCGAGCTGTCAGCACAGAGCCTGACACGGGGCTTGAACTCATGAACCATGAGATCATGACCTGAGCCCAAGTCGGATGCTCAACCAGGTTGACTTGATTCTTAATCCAGCGAAAAGGATCTTGAAGGAAACAGGACTTCTTGTTCCCTGACACTGGTCACGTGCCGAGCCCGGATCCTGGTCACACTCTGAGCCTTGACCCTGTCGTAGGCTGAGCCCTAGCCCTGGCCACAGAGCGTCTTCGGACTCACAACCAGAGTGTGGGGAGAAGCAAAGAAAGGCGGGTCCGCTTGGGCCTGAGGGCCCCCCACAAGGGGCTTTAACGGCAGCTGGGGGGATCGGGCTGGCGCGCCGCCTCCCACTTTCCTCCAGCAGGGAGAACGCGGTGGCCCTCCTGACGGACCCCGGCCTCAGGGTCCGGGGTGCTCCGAGAGCGCACACAGAGCACAGTGGGCTGCTTGTCGGGGCATGTCCCAGATGGCCTCTTTGTGGAACAGACCGGGGGCCGGTGGGGGGTGGAAACTCCCCCCGGGTGCCCGGGGGGGGGGGGGGGGGGCTGGCTGCCCCAGTTCTGGCCTGTGTGGACAGCGGGGAGCCTGGGCGTAGGGGTGCCCGCGATGCTGAGCATGGGCAGCTGGTACTGTCCAGGAGGGACAAGAGGGCAAACTGGGTAAACAAGGATGTCCCCTCCCCCGCCCCCGCTGGTGTTCTGCAGGGCACACCTGAGATGACCCGGCCTGCCCTCCCCTGGGGGTGGGGCGGGACCCGACAGCCGGCTTCCCAAAGGACAGGCACGGGCAGCCAGCCAGCAAGGGTGAACGGTGCTGGCCGGGCAGGGCAGGGGCCCAGGCGGAGGAGGAGCCGCCTGAGGGGGTGCAGGCGTGGGAGCAGCTCCCCCTCAGAGTTCTGTTCCGGCACCTGGAGCGGAAGTTCTGAACATCTCGGCAGAGGCTGGCCGTGGAATTTTATGTCCCACCATCCTGTTTAGTGTGGTGCCAAGTGAAGGTGTCACGCCCACGCTGTGAAGGCGGACACAGGGCTGGGTCTTCCCACAATGACAGCTTTATTCGGTCACCCAACATAATCATGAAGCAGGTTCGGGATCCGAACTCGGGACAGTTCGCCACGTGATTCACTCGGCTTCTCCCACGGCCCCGGAGCAGGACACCTGGCCGCGCGACGAACAAGGCAACAAGGGTGCCAAACGCGAAGTCAGGTGCGCGCTCGGTGGGGACGCGGCCCTGGTCCTGGCAAACCGGCTGCCGTGCTCACTGCTGGCTCCCTTCCAGCCCCGAGGGGTCTCCGTCTGTTCGGGGGGCCATCGAGAGGGGCTCGGACATAGAGGGGCCGGGTCCGCGGGGCCTGGCGGTTTGCTGCGAGAATCCTGCCTCTTGGAAGGAGGTTTGATTGGTCCCGGGGCCCCGGGGACCTCCTCCTCCGCGTGTTGTCAGTTCCGGGGTGTCGGCGGCGCCGGCCTGGGTAAGATCGTGTCACTGCGGTACCTTTCACCCCTTCACTGCCAGCATCGCTGCTTGACACGGGCCACCCTGCTGTCTGCAGAAGCCCGCTGGCAGCCACAGCCCCTGCCCTGCGGCTTCCGGCTCCACCTAGCGCCTCCTACTGGCCGAGCGGCGGCGTCGCGGGCAGAGTGGCGATGGGAAGCGGAGTACAGGCGGCAGCGTGGACCCGAGCACCCTGCTGCCACCGAGGCCGCGGGCCCTTCAGGACTCCTTCAGGCGGCAGGGCACAGAGTGGGCTGAGGCTCCGGCCAGGACGGCAAACAGGAAGCTGGGCCTGGCCGGCACCTCCGGCCTCCTCCGGCCTCCTCCGCCCTCCTGCAGCCGCGGCCCCCCTCCTCCCTCCCTCTGCACCCTTTCGGCCCGGGCCATGTGAATTCAGGCACCCAACACACCCGGAGCGGCCCCGCCCCCAACATGCATGCACACGGGCTCACGCGCTCTCACACCAGGGACACAGGCACCTGTTCATGCATCCCCGTGTGCCTCGCCTCACCCCCACTCACACGCATGCACACCCATGCTCACACGCACGCGGCCCGGCCCAGCTTCTCCGCTGTCCAGTGGCGTCGCTGGGAAGGGCCTCGGCCCGTCGAGCTGGCTGCCCTTCACAGCTGGGTGCTTCCCGCCGGACTGGCTGGGAGCAGCGTGGGTGGCCTGGAGGGGGGTGCCCTGGGGACCCCAGGGGGCTGAGGGACCTTCCCCCCTTCCCCGCAGAGGCCTCGCGTGTCAGGGAGGCCCGGCTTTGGGGTCGCGGACCGGTTCATCTGGGCTGTGCGGCCTCTCCTTCTGCGGCTTTATGTCCTGTCACAAGCTGGTGATAATGGCACCCTCCCCGGGGTGAGAATAAAAGGGGACAATGCCGGTGACGCATCCGGTGCAGACGGGAAGCAGGAGACGACGGGACACGGAAGAGGAGGGTGGTGACTTCGGGCTCTAAGGCCTGGGGTTTGCTTCAAGCCATCAGGAAGACGGAGGGTGAAAGGGGCCGGCTGCAGAGGGGCTGGGAGGGCCCCATGCAACAGGAGAAGGGACCCAGGAAGCTTCGAGACGGGCCGCCAGACGGGCGTGGAGTAGGGTGGCTTTAGGGCCACTCTCCCCACCGGAAGCAAGCAGAGGACGGCTGAGGCCACGCTGGCTGGGGAGCCGGGGCCTTCCCTGCGGCGTCCAGACCTTGAGCTCACACCCCTTTGCAGGGAGGCCAGGGTCTGGGGGGTGGGGCATGGCCCTCCTTCCCCAGCTGGGAGGGAGCCAGGCAAGGTGACTCTGAGGAGGAACACCGCGTCCCCAGCGCCCCTCCCAGGGCCTCCATGCCCAAAGCCCTGCACAGACGAGTCCAGGTGCCCCTCGGCCGGGCAGGGAAGGCCAGTGGCCCATCTGTGGGCACATCCTCCACGCAGCCCTGTTTGTGCGTCCACCAAGCCCACTCTACAGAGAGGGGACATCTGTGCCTTCAGCGCCCAGCTGGGAGCCTGCCACCTGGAGGGCCTTGTGTGCCTGTGGCAGGACTGTGTCTGGGACCTGGAGAAGCAGCTGGCGGCCTGGTGGCTGCAACCCCCCACCGGCGGCACCGCCTTGTTGGCCGTGCTCCGGACACCTGGCTGGTGGGCAGACAGGGGCTTGGCGCCTCGGCCACCTACGCCCCCGGCCTGCAAACAGGAGCAGGTGAGAGAAGACCCGTCCCACTGAAGCTAAGCAGGGCCCCACACACTGGCCATGCAGTCAGTCATTCAGTCCACAAACACTTCCCATGCCCCCACATCTGAGGCGTTGTATCTGGCCGTGGCCACGGCAGCCTGGGCTGGGAGTGGGAGGGCCAATGGGCTCACAGGAAGGAGGACCCTGGGGCGGCCGGTGCCTGCTCTGGCAGCAGGGAGTGGCTTCCCCACAGCCCCGGGTAGCAGAGAAGCCCTCTTTCAGAGGTCCCTCGGGCTCAGGGGACAGGAGCGCCTGGCTGCCACGCCGCGCTGCGTCCTCCCGGCAGCGAGGCCTCCTGCAAGCGCCCTGCGTCCCTCGCCTCATCTTCACCGCAGGCGTCCCAGTGTGGCCGGCCTCGGAAGGTGCTGATGCAGATCTAATGTGATGACACCAACGGACGCCATCAGTGTCCACCTGCACCCTGCACTCGCCACCCTGTGCCTGTGCCCGGTTCCAGGACTGACACTAGACTCCTTGGCCAGGGGCTTACTCTTGGCCTCGGGCCCTGGATCTTAGCAAGGAAGGCCAGCAGTGCCAGAGAACCATTGCCCCTGTGGCCCCAGCAATGACAGCGGCGGCTGAGGACTCCATCCACCTCACATCCCCCCTCCCAGGGTGGGATGGCTCCGGGGTGAGGATTTTACACAAACACCAAGGGATTCCCAGGGACAGAGCTGTGGCCTGTGGTGGGAACAGCTGGAGGATGCGCCCTCCTCCTCGTCTCCCCTACAGATGGCCCTTCAGCTGCGGGGTGAACCGTTTGCTCCCCGATCCTCAGCTCAGCGTCTGCTTCTAGGGGGCAGCTCAAACTTGGCACCTCCGGCAGCTGGCGCAGAGTCGATCATGCTGGCAGCCATGGCAATGACAATGAGGACCCTGGTCATTGCAGGAACTCTTGGATGGGCTGCAGGCATCCGCACAGCTGGCCACACTTGTACCTGCGTTGGCCTAGGGTCCAGGCAACTGCGGTTTGGTCGTCCTGGGCTGCCGAGTCCAGAGACACATTCCCAAGTGGCCGCTGTGCCGGATGATTCCCCACCAAGGGAGCCCTGTCTCTGGCAGCGGCCATGGGGAGGCAGGCTGGTGGGAAGCTCAGGCGCTGGTCCCAGGCCCCGCTCCGTAGCTTTGTGGCTGGGGCGGTGGGGGGACTAGAGGGGGCGCATGGCCCCGAGGCTCAGAGCCTTGGTCTCCCGGTCTGGGTTTGTGCCCTTCCTCCAGGCTGGCCCTGAGAATCAGACAGTGTTTTCGTGTCAAGTGCTCTGTTACTTGCAAAGCCTGGCCATCATCCTAGACCTCTCAGAGCCCAGATAGTCCAGGGAAGGTGTGTCTACACAGGCATCGTGACCTCTGAGGAGCGTGGAAGTGTCAGAAGCTTGTGATCTTAGATGCTGCCTATTGGAAGGACTGATCCAAGGGTAAGGAGGGTCAGGGGCTAAGCACAAAGGAGTCTTACGAGGGGCGATGATGGAGAGAAAGGGGGAAGGAGGGAGAGGCGGAGGCAAGACAGGAGAGACCCGGTGGGCAGGGAGGGAGCCCCTCGGGGTGCGCTGCGGAAGGCTCAGCAAGCACTTCACCCACGGAACTGTGCAGCTGCGCAGAAGTTTACTACCAACTGTAGAGATACGTAGCACGCCAGTCACAAAGAGTAAGGACACAGACAGGACTCTCTGTGGTGACCCCCGCACGGCCAGCAGACGTGTCCAGAATGCCTTGCAGCGTTTTCTTGCACGCCAGGTGGAGCCCCGTTGGGCCTGGATGGGTCCCTGTGGGAGAGTGAGGGGCACGCGCCTCCGCGGAGGCGCCACTGGGGGGCGCTCGTTCGTGGCGCTACCGATGAGCTCGCTGACCGTGGTTTCCAACCCGGTTATGGGCCGCTCGCAAGGCGACCGGCTGCAACCGCCTCGGAGGAGGGTGTCTCCCGTTTTCTTCAGACCGAGGAAATCGACAACACGATACATCAAGACGTGACTGACGTTGTCATCTGCGGATTGCCGTGGTCGTCCCTCCCACCTGCCCGACTCCCACGGCCACCGCGATGCCACCGAAGGGGCGCACAGTGTGCGGGAAAGGGGTGGCCAGCAGCCCCGCGCAGCGCGTGTCCACCGACTCCACTGGCGCCACCGCCAGGAGCAACAGGCAGAGCCACCCCTCAAGAGAGTAGGTGGTAATAACCTGGTGTCGGAAGTAGTAAATGGTGTGGGGGCCCAGGAGGCCAAAAAACCTCCCACATAGCAACCATTGCCGGCTCTGCCTCCGGGGCGCAGGAGAACTATTTGGGAAGTTGTGGAACAAGTCGAAAGACTGTGAAACAACATTTGGCCTCCTGGGCGGCACATGTGGCTTCTATTCATCCTGTCTGTGATTTTCTCATTGCTTTGTAAAGAGGCATGTACTTTTAGGCTTGGAATCAACTTGGGTCAGTTTGTGACGCCAGCCCTCCCCTTACTTTGCTTTCTAGCTCTTTGTCTGCTGTTGGGAGTAAACGCAATCCTCTGCCAAAGATTTGCCTATTAAAGGATGAGCGTCTTGCCCATGCATAAATAATGAGGGGTCTTAGGAATTGTAAATATCCTCCTAGAAATCTGCAGGCTCATCTTCTGCTTGGAGCCAGACTATTACTAGGGAATCCCTCTCCTGCTGTGACTTGATAATTCCTGATATTTACACCTGTCCTGTTAAACATGATCCTTTCCGGAGCATGTCTTCACTTCAAAGACCTTGAACTATGTAACAACTAAAGAAATGATGTAATCACCCATGGTATATAAGACCCTGGCCATCTAAGTAAAACGTGGCTTTTCCACCATGCCTGTTTTCTGTCTCGTCTGTCTTGTCTGTCTTGTTCGTTTTGTCCGTCTCCTTTTCTAGAGGTATTGCGCCGACACCAACCCCCTACTCAGGACCTTTCGACTGGGGTGCATGGGCTGGTCCCCTGCAAAATGGTACCACCTTTTTTGTAATATAATTTGTTAAATTGCAAGGTGATTGACCCGTCCGGCAGGTTGGTCAATGCAGGTTCCTGAGGGAGGGGGTGAGAATGGGGTAGGGCAGGGAGCACAGAGAATGGAGGCAAGACAAAGTCTCTGATCAAGCCTCGTTTATTGAGAGAATACACACATCTTATAAAGGGTAAAAGGCAGGAAGCAACGTAGCCGACTTAGTTCGGTTGCTAGGAAACAGGGTCAAGTGATTAAGGCTAGGGTAAAGGAGGAACCAAACTGAAGTTTTAGCGAAGCACCTGAGGGGCTGACACCGCCCTGCCTGCAGGCAGCTGATCTTTGTTCTTCTGGCAGCTCCTGACAGGTGATATAATTCAACTTTACAAAGGCCCCCCAAATCCCTGCAGACTGAACAAGTGGGCCCAGGACACACCACTGCTGTCCCTGCCCCATGGTGGGGGGAGGGGGGAGTCAGCCAGTGGGGGAAAGGTGGCGAGAGAGAAGAAAGGAGTGGAGAAAAGCGTTAAGCAGGAAAGTGAGGTGGGAGGGGAGAGAGGGGAGGGCCAGGAGCCCCAGGCTAGCCCTGTGCTTCCCCAGTTGTTCGGAGGGCTGGGCCCCAGACCCAGAGGGGTCAATGGAAACGCAGGCAGGTGGTCGCTGGGGCCGCAGCAGGGAGCCTAGGGCTGTTTCACCTCCGCACCCCTGGCCAGGAGCCCCCCAACCACAGCGGGGCTGCCAAGTCCGAGCACATCCAGGATAGGATGAGCTAACAGTTCAGGTGTGTCCGATTGTTAGGACTTGAGGAGTGTGTTTTCTTGATTAAAATTTTAAAATGTTTTATCCATTTTTGAGTGAGAGAGAGACACAGAGTGTGAGCGGGGGAAGGGCAGAGAGGGGGAGACAGAATCTGAAGCAGCTCCAGGCTCTGAGCTGTCAGCACAGAGCCCTACGTGGGGCGAACTCATGGACCACATGATCATGACTGAAGCAGAAGTCAAATGCTTAACCGAATGAGTCTCCCAGGCGCCCCTTGATTGAACTTTCTAAATGCCGGGAACAGCAAGACACGCCCAAAGCGGGTGTGACTCGAAATCCCAGTTAACTCAAACTAAAGAACATTGAAATCCCCCCACCATACTCGCAGCCTGTTAGGCACTCAGCGGCCACGGCACCGGCTTGGGGCATCTTCACCAGCCCCAGGTGAAGTGCGGTGCCAGCAAGTCTGTGATCTTTGGATCGCAAAAGACTTGCTGTTTCCCCAACTCCACGAAACCAACATTCTCTGGGTTATTTGGACTCATCGGGGAAATGGCTCCTCCGCCTGGACACCAGCCATGTCCGCTCGCCCAAGTTCCGCGTCTCAGCTCTGCTCGCACTGTGGGGGTGACCACAACCCCATCTCACTCTGACCCGGAGCCCGCGTGAGGCTCTGACAGACGGGGGGCAGCCCTGACCTGCCCCAGAACCTTCTACCCCGGCCCTGCCTGCTTTCTCCGCTCCCTGGAAGGTGCTGGCTGCGCCTCTTGGGTACTGAGCAGGCCCCTGAGTGTCCCAGCAGGAGGCCCCAGAGCTATGGACCCTTTCCTTTAAAGTGTCCCGACAAGTCGGGAGGTCTCTGACGTGGCTTTTACCCCAGTGGCAAGTTTGAAATATGCGTTTGCCTGTGCCTTCATTTCCTTTCCTGTGAGATGGGGTGTGAGTCGGGGTGCCTGGGGGGCTCAGCCCGGTAAGCATCCCACTTCGGCTCAGGTCGTGATCTCATCGTTCGTGGGTTCAAGCCCCGCGTCAGGGGGCACTGTGCTAACGGCTCAGAGCCTGGAACTGCTTCAGATTCTGTGTCTCCCCATCTCTCTGCCTCTCCCCTGCTCACACTCCGTCTCTCAAAAATAAAAATAAACATAAAAAAAGAAAAGATGGGAACATGAGTGAGGAGTGAGAGCTCACTGCAGGTCATTCTTTCCTCCGCTCGTGCGTCACCGTTGTGTCACCTGCCAGAGGAGCGGCGGCCTTCCCGGCCTCGGGGCTCTGCTGCACGCGTGCCCACCACACACTCTGGGCTCTTCCGGACGTTGGGACAGAGCCTGCGCCGTCGGGGGTGTTATGCCAGTGGAACGCTGTCGTATGAAGAGGGGCTTGACTCCTTTTCACTCCGCCTGATTCCCTTAGGCCTCGTCCAGGCTGTTGCCTGTGTCACTAGTTCGTCCCTCTTGTGCCTGAGAAGGGGTCCCCGGTGCGGACAGAGCTCGGCCGGTGCCCCCGCCTGCCCGCCCCTGGGCTTCCGGGTTGTTTCCGGCCTTTTGACTATTTTGAAGGAAGCTACGTGGGAGTCTTGCACGCACACACGTCCTCACGGTCCTGAGAAGCGCTCGCGAGCGATGGCAGGGTCACCCAGCTTGCACGGTCCGTCTCGGAAGACGCAGCCGACCGCGCTCCTTGGTGACTGACTGTCCGACACCGTCCCCAGCGGGCGGCGGCCCCTCTGGTCCTGCCTGTGCGTGGCGCGGGCTCTCTTTTTGTTTCGGCCTTTCTGACACGTGTGCAGTGAAGCCTCATGGTCCCTACCGCTTAACTCACATTTCCAGTGTGGACAGGGATGTTGAGCATCTTTAAAAATTTTTTTTAATATTCCTTTTTTTAAAAATATTTTAGGAATTTCTATTTTGTTGGCATTTTTTTAATGTTTTATTTATTTTTGATACAGAGAGAGACAGAGCATGAGAGGGGGAGGGGCAGAGAGAGAAGGAGACACAGAACCGGAAGCAGGCTCCAGGCTCTGAGCTAGCTGTCAGCACAGAGCCCGACGGGGGGCTTGAACCCACAAACGTGAGATCTGACCTGAGCCGAAGCCGGAGGCTTAACTGACTGAGCCCCCCAGGCGCCCCTATTTATTCCTTTTTGAGAGAGAGAGCGAGAGAGAGAGACAGAGCACGAGCGGGAGAGCGGCAGAGAGAGAGGGAGACACAGAATCCGAAGTGGGCTCCAGGCTCCAAGCTGTCAGCACAGAGCCGGATGAAGGGCTCGAACCCACAAACCACGAGATCGTAACCTGCACTGAAGTCGGATGCTCAACCGACTGAACCCCCAGTCGCCCCAGGCACCCCAGATGTTGAGCATCTTTGAGTGCTTGTTGGTGAACTGTCTGTTCATGTGTTCTGGTCCATTTTCTAACTGTATTTTCATTTTTTGAACGCGGAGTTCTGGGTTCCCTGCATCCTGTAGGTGGTCCTTCCCGTAGGGCTCTGTGGCCTGCAGCGGCGGCCGCCGGGTCTGAAGCTCACCTCCCCACCGTCCTAACAGGGTCTTTAGCAGAGTAAAACATCTTAGTTGTGATGAAATCCAGTTTATCCGTTGTTGCTTTCACGGCTGGGCTTAGTGTCAAGTCACGACGCTTTGCCTGGGCACCGGGTAAGTGTCCTTTCCCGAATCTTCTTAATGTTTGCAGGATTGCTAGGCGTCTCATCTCTTTCATTCCCGAAATTGATTTGTTTATTCTCACTCAGTCATAGTAATTCTTTCTAGGGATTTAGTAGTTGTATTAGCTTTTTCAGAGAAGTGACCTGATTTTCTTGATTTTATGGGTTCATTTTCTATTTGATTAGTTTCTGATTCTTTCTACTTCCTTGGGGTTCATTGGTTAGACATTTTCTAAGTTCTTGAAATTGATACTCCCTTCTCTGACGTGCAGACTTCCTGCCATTAGTATGTGACTTTAGGTGACACACGTCTTCCTAGAAGCAGGGCATTCGTGCTAGACTGCAAATAATAACGTCTGACTGGCTACTTTAAAAAGAAAGCTACCATTTACTGTACCCGCAAAAAAGGGCTTATCGGGGCGCCTGAGAGGCTCAGTCGGTTAAGCAACCAACTTCAGTTCAGGTCATGATCTCTCGGTACATGGTACATGTTCGAGCCCCACAGCAAGTTCTGTGCTGACAGCTCAGATCCTGGAAACTGCTTTGGATTCTCTCTCTCTCTCTCTCGCTCTCGCTCTCGCTCTCTCTCTGCCCCTCCCCCACTTGCACTCTGTCTCTCTCTCAAAAATAAATATTAAAAAATTTTTAAATAAAAAATGGGCTTATTTGAGAATATTTTAAAAAAGCAATCCAGGACAAGCAAGCTAGGTCAAAAGCATTGGAAGGCTCTTTTACAGAGGAAAGGGGAGGGGCGGGCTGCTATAAACAGAAGTCCACCGGACTAAACTGGGAGCTGGAAGTGTAGTGAGTGCTCATTGGCTGGGCTGTGACGGTTTCTCATTGGCTGGACTGTGACGGTTTCTCATTGGCTGGGCTGTCGGTGAAGGAACCTTCCATCCCACGAGCTGAGAGAAGCTGTGTGTCCACCTGCAAGGTGCGGGTTCGCCCCCCCCACCCCGAGAATCTGCAGTTGATGAAGGCGGGGGGGTGGGGTGAGAGCCCCGTGCTGGCCTGCTCACTGCATTCTACATGAAGTTTCCCTTTTTCCATTTTCACATAATGGACACATTTAATTTAACATAAATATGTTCTAACTTCCATCGTGACTCTTTTTTTGAGTCTTAGGATATTTAGAAATGTACTGCTTCATTTCCCAAGACTTGGGGATATTTTAAATTTTGCTATTAGTTTTCGACTTAGTCTCACTATGCTCGAAAACACACTCAACATGATTTGGATCTACTGAAATTGTTGAGAATTGCCTGACACGTATGGACCAAACTTGGTAAATATTTCATGTCCGCTTGAAAACAACGGTTTTTCAGCTGTTGGATGCAGTGCCCTATACCCCTGTCTTCGGCCGGGCTGGCTGGTCCCGATGTACAAAGAGCCCATCTCCTTAGTAACTTGGGGCTTGTCTTATCATGCACAGAGGGACACATATTGCAATCTACCATTGCATCTTCTGTTTCTGTTAATGTTTGCCTGACAGATTTTGAGGCTATGTGAACAGGCGCACACACATTTACAGTTCGGTCAGCCTGTTGCAGTTGCCCTTCCCAGTTAGGAAAAGGCTCCATTATAGCAATGCTTCTTGGGTTGGAATCGCCTTTGATTCTAGAAGCTCTACCAGATTTCCTTTGTTTACTGTTTGCACGGTGTGCCAATTACTAAAAGCAGCTCAGCCCCACCCGAGCTCCCAAACCGGCCCCCACACACCCCGGTGCCGCCACGCGAGATTCCGCCGCTAGGGGCGCAAGACGCAGCAATCGGCGCTGGGAGGGGTGAGGGAGGGGCTCCTTCCGGTGCACTTCCGGCTTGTTCTCCGTAGCTTCCGGTTTGTTGGCCTCTGGGCGCCCCTTACTCACTTGGGAGAGTGAAACTACCAGCTGCCGGCCTGGCTTGCAGTTTTTCTGGCGCCACAACTTGTATAATCGAGATCCCCGGGACCGCGACCAGAGACACACACCCCCTCCGTGGGGTCTGGGCCCGGGCCCCAGATTGACCCCCCGGAAGGAGTCTTTTTAGGAGCTGCACGGGGCCACTACCTCCTTGGAGTTTCTAATTTTTATTCATCCCAACTTCTTCACTGTAACTCCAGCGCTAAAAGTGGGGGTCACCTCGCCTAACCATGTTTCCCTCCTGTAGGGGCTGGCAGCCTGAAGGCCTATCTAGCAGCTCGTTTTTATAGGACGTTTTGTACACTTAAACATTGGAGAGTCTTCTGTAAAAATTGTATGAAACACGTCTAAATTCTATGAAGACCTCTAACCTCTTGGTAGACTATACAAAAACCAAATAACGCTTCAACTTTAATCACTTCCCTCCGGCCTTTTATGCCGCTGGTATCCAGCTGTCTCTGTCTTAGTTCTTTAACCTTCCAAGGAAGGAGTGGCTGCCGTGCTTCCTCGTCCAAGTTTGCTCCGATTTATCCACTCGTCTCCGTCCTCTCGTATGTCCCTCGAACAACGGAGATTTGTTTCTCTCGGAGCTGGGGCTGGAGGCTGGAGTCTGGAGTCGAGGTGCCAGCAGATTTGGGCTCTGGTGGCCGGGAGACAGCTGTCTGGTGTCTCTTCTTCTAAGGATACTACTGCTTTCGGCTCAGGGCCCCCCTCACAGTAGCCTCAATTACTTCCTTAATCCAAATAGAGTCACACTGGATGTTAGGACATCAGTGTGTGAATTCCCCGGGCACACACTTCAGTCCACAGCACCACATATAAATATCACTCGCGACTGAGGATTCTACCTTTGTGTCAGGGATTATTGTCACCTCCGCCCCCTGAAGAATGTTTGTTGGGAGCTCCTTTAGTAATGATTGGTCAGTGGTGAACCATCTCAGGGTTTTTGTTTCTATCAGAAAATATCTTAGGGAGGCCTGGGTGGCTCAGTCGCTTAAGCGTCGACTTCAGCTCAGGTCATGATCTTGGAGTCAGTGAGTTTGAGCCCCACATCAGGCTCTGTGCTGACAACTCAGAGCCTGGAGCCTGCTTCGTATTCTGTGTCTCCCTCTCCACTCATGCTCTGTCTCTCAAAAAGGAATAAATGTTAAAAAATTAGGAAAAAAAAAAGAAAATCTCTTTTTTCAATTCTACACTAATTTCTAGTTATTTTCTTTCCTTGGAGGTAATGCCTCATCTTCCGTCTTCCATGTTGAAGTTGGTGTCGCTCTTCTTTTTTAGGCCTTTGTGTTCTCCCTGGCGACGTCATACTTCCCCTTGGCCTTGAAATCCTGAAGTTCTATGCCGAATGTGTCTCCGTGCAGATCAGCTGTGATTGATTGCAGTGCTTCTCTCCTACATCAATTTTGAAAATTCACCCGGTCCTCTTTCTTTGAATATTGCCTGTGTCCCATTGCCTACCACCCCTTCTGGAGCTCTGCCTCCTTCTGTAGTGGACGCTCTCCTCTTTTCCATCTCTTCTAGGCTTTCCTTCGTATCTTCGATCTCTTTTTATCTCTTGGCTGCATTGTAATAACTTGTTAGCTGATTGCCACTTGCTTATTCTGTCTTCATTACATGTGATCTGTTGTTCATCCCTCAAGGTTTTGTATTCTGTGGTTCTGTTCCTCATTTCAGAAGTTCTCTTTAGGTTTCTTTCTTCCCTCCTTCCTTCTCTTTCTCGTGTGTGTGTGTGTGTGTGTGTGTGTGTGTGACCTGCCTAATGTTTCCCTCTGTATCTTGTTCTTTCCTCATGTTTTTTAATGATTTCTAGCTTTTTAAAAAGACTCTTTTGTATCTTTAAGCCAATTTCTGTTATAGCCTCAATTATTTCCAGTGTTTGGTGGGCCACTTCTACTTTTTGTTTCTTGTTTTCTTGTATGCGTTTTTTGTAACTTTGGATATTTTAGTAGATCATGATGAAGTAATAGCTGGGAGATTTGGGGTTTTTTTTTCTTGAATGTTTAATTTATTTTTGAGGGAGAGACAGAGAGCGTGAGCAGGGGAGGGGCAGAGAGAGAGGGGCACAGAGGATCCAAAGCAGGCTCTGGGCTAACAGCAGCCAGCTGATGAGGGGCTTGAACTCACGAAATTCGAGATCATGACCTGAGCCAAAGCCGGACGCCCCACTGACTGAGCCCCACAGGCGCCCCCGCCCAGGAGATCCGATGGCCTCTGAGTTGAGGGTTGTTGACCTGTCAAAATACAAGTTATTTTTGCCAGCAAAACTGGGCATATTCAGAGTATCGGAACTCAAGAGAAGATACAGGCTAGTCCCAGGAACACAGGGAGGAGCGTTATTTGATGGTGAGGAGGGAGCTGGGGGAGCTGTTCCGGAGGAGAGGCCGCTGGCGAAAAGCAGCGGTTCAGGGCGAGGGCGGATTCTCGTGGGCTGAGTTTCAGGGACGGGGGTCTTCTCGCAGGAGCCGCGGTGGCCGCCTCTGCCTGCAGGCCGGGGACGGACGACTCCCTCCCGGCGAGGATGCCTCTGTGGGGCTGTAGCCGACAACTCTTGGGCGTGACCTGCGGTCGCAGGATGTGACTCCATTTTAGTGAGGTTTCCTTGACTAATTTTCAGAGGGTATGTTCCTTCGAAGAGTATTTTCTATTGTTTTTCGAGCTTTCTACAGGGTAAAACCAATCTCTTAGCATTTAACATTTATATCTTGTATGGGCCTTTATGGAATAAACCCGTAGTGGAAATACAAACCCCAAAGTCATATGCGAGTCTCTAATTCTGAGGAGAAACTTCTCTCGATGTTTTTCTTCATGCGGAGCCGACACACACACACACACACACACACACACACACACACGCACGTTTCCTCTGCACAGTGGGTCTGTTTTCCTCGTTCTCTATTTCCCTGGGAGATCTCTCTTCTGAAGCTCCTCATTTGTGGTTCCTACTTGCATGTCCCATCTTATATAACCCAGTGTCTTGTCTCCTCCTCACGTGTGGCTCCAGGGGACTGGAGAAAAGCAAGTCATCTGAAAGCAGCTGCCAACTTCAGGACTGATTATGTAGCTGTCTTGACCCAGTGTTTTTTCCTCCTCTTTCATTCTGAATTTTGCCACTGAAATATTCAGGTTGGCATGGCACACAGTTGAAAAGCACCTAAAATATTTCTTATTGAACATTTTGAAGAGTTTTATAATGAGAGGGACAGGGGCGCCTGGGTGGTGCAGTCAGTTAAATGTCCAGCTCCGACTTGGGTCATGAGCTCATGGCTTGAGGGTCTCAGCCCCGCGGACAGCCCAGAGCCTGGAGCCTGCTTGGGATTCTGCTGTCTCCTTCTCTCTCTGCCCCTCCCCCATTTGTACTGTCTCTGTCTCTTTCTCAAAAATAAACATTAACAAAATTGTTAGAACAGGAAGAATTTAACCTAACTACTGAGACATATTGCCAGCTAATAGGGGTTCTAGACTGCTTACTTTCCTCCTGTTAGCCCACGGCTAATCCCCCAACTTGCATGTCTGATGGGGATCAAGGGAGGGCAGTTATGTGCTCCTGCAGTTCTGAGTGCCCATGGGCACACATACAAGTCACCATCAAGTGTGATATTTGGTTTAGGGTTCAGGTAGGTTACTCTTAATTGAATTATTGAAATTTCATAAATCATATTAAAAATCATACTAAGTGAACGGTGATGATCATCCGGTTATAACCCTTCATTCTCTGGTTCAAGCGGTAGGCAGTTTTGTGTAGGACGGAACCTTCTTCCGTTTCCAGGGTAAACTGTCATGATTGTAATTCACTTGGGTTTAGGAGCTAATGGGACTTTTTGTTCACAATTATGTTGGGCTCCGGCGTTCTCGGACCATTTTAGTCTCGTGGTACTATCCATTCCGTAAGGGGAATGAGTTGGTAGGTCCTTTCTAAGTGCTTGGGACAGAAGGACATTTGAGACAGACAGACATGCTTGTTCAAATAGCAGAGGCCGCAGAGCGCCTGCGTGTTCAGGATGTGCCAGCAGCTCCGTGGGCATCAGGGGAGGGGGGCCCGGCTGCGGTGGCAGCCCAGGCTCCTGCGTCCACACCCCCTGCCCGTCCCGCGGGTCTCTAGTGCCTCGTCCAGTCCGGCCTCCGAAGACGGGGACCCGCAGCTCGTGGAGCTAAATGCCTCTTTCCCCTTGGAAGACCACTTCCCAGACTCCAAAGGGACCCTTGGCTTCCCCTTTGTCTCTGTGTTTGGCTCCTTAGAACCTGCGCACAGACTGGGCTTTCCACGCATGCGTCGTCTCTGGGCGCGTATATATTTGCCCGCGGGAGAGCATCGGACTTGGACGGAACCCCGCAGCCCCCGCACCCCGAGGCGCAGCGCACTCCGCACGGGGACCTGCTGGCCTCCGAGGGGCTTTCTGCAGAGCGCACTTCCCTGTGACGACACAGTCTGGGCTCCGGACCCCTGCATGCCCCTCACGTGAGCAAGAGAGAATACGTGTCCCCCCGTTTTAGGCCACCGTGCTGGAGGCTCTGTGTCGCCCCCGCCCCACCTGTTCTCAGCTCCGCGGCCTCTGCAGCAAAGCCATTGATTGAGGATCCATCCCTTCCCCCTTACCTGAGCTGTCGCTTCCGCAGGGAGATCTACCAGTTTCTGTTGACCTTGACCCCCTGCCCCCCGCCCAGGCTCCGCCTTTGATTATTCCCACCACACTGCTCTGCACCTGCACGGGGTCAGCGGAGCCTGGTCCTGTCCTGGTCACTTTGCTTCGACCCCCTCCTTTATCCGCCGGGTGTCCAGGGGCGTCCCCCGGCCGCTCTCCGCAGAGCAGCCCCCACCCCTCTCGGACTCGCCCCGCCCAGGTGTCACCGGACCCCGCGCGCGCCGCCCTCCTCGACATGGACCACTCCCAGGGAAACCCCACCAGCAAGCGCTTCCGGGTCTCAGCCACGACCCCCGCCC
>NC_043714.1:77161979-77168424 GCF_006229205.1 Suricata suricatta
TTGGGCACTCCGGACACAGGCCTTTCCACCCCGCACTCCTGCCCACATCTTGGGGGATGTCATCTGGGGCTCCTCCACCCTGGACTCACCCGAGGTTCCCGCGCCCCCCACTGCTTCCCCTGATGCAGTCCCTGACCCTGACCTCAGGAGCAGCTTGGGGAAAGCACGGGGACATTGTCCACGCAGATGTGTCCAGCTCCTACAGGCGATGGACAGAGGTGGGCCGCGGCGCCGTGATGCCTTAGATGCCAGCTGCCTGACTTTCGCCATGGCCGCAGTGCTGCCAGAACCTTCCGCTGCCCGCGCCCCGCCCCGCCCCACCCCGCGACTTCAGGCAGCCCTGAGGCCAGACCCTGACACTCTGCTGCAGGATGCTCCCCCAGGTCCCTGGCTGTGTTGCTTCTGCACCTCGGTCTGGCGGGGAGGCGGAGAGATTTCCGTCCAAGGTCCAAGGGACTTGTGGACTCATCCAGAGCCCTTTTCTGAGCACAGAGCACAAGAGGGGAGGCCAGGAAGGAGAGGCAGGAAATCCTCGCGTTTGCAAATTAAGGACCCTCCCCCCACCGTTCCCAGTCTGAAACAGTATGTAGGACAGCGAGGTGAGGAGCAAGGGACAGAAGGAAACCTGTGGGAAAGCCCAGCGTGGGAAGGAAACACAGGTGTGCAGGCCGAGGTCAGCTTGGGAAGGGGAGGGGGAGGGGGAGGGTCGCAGTCAAGGACCTGGTTTTCATTCTGGAAAACTCAAGAAGCAACATCAAATCCAGCGGACATCAAATTCAGCCCCGCACAAAGGGCCTGGAGGAAGAAAGCTCAGAAACTGCTGGGGTTGGGGGGTAAGAGTTCCAGGTGGGTCCGGGAGGGGCGGGGACTCCACAGGGGGGACTCCAGGACAGTGGCAGCACCCTGTGTGCCAGCAGGACCCTGCCAGGCTGACGGCCCCACCCCCACCCCCATTGCTCTCCGCAAGCACCGCCCACGCCAGTCTAAGGACACGCCCCGAGCCACCCCCCCCCCCACCCCCCCGCCTTCTGGATCCTAAAACGCCTCCGTCCTGTCCCCTCACCCTCCACCCTAGTGGGACTAGCCCAGGCCTTCTGGAACCTTCGAGGTCCCCCACGCGTCCAACCTTCTCCAAATTAACTTCTGTGTCACCCGTCTGTGAGGTAAGCCCCGAACCTTCTGGAACCTCTGGCGGCTCCCGGCTACCTGAGAGTGGGGCCTTCACTGCTTGCAGAACCTTCTAGATTCCAAGTGTGTGTGTGTGTGTGTGTGTGTGTGTGTGTGTGTGTGCGCACGCGTGGCGCGGGGCCTGCCGGGAGTTGGGCGCCCACCAACGGAGACCTGCCCCGCCCCCTTGCGGACTCGCGTTCCGTTTGCGTTTGCGGGAAGGGCGGCTGTGGCCGGCAGTCTTTCCTCTCACCCATCTCTCCCCACTGGCTTCAACGCTACGGCCAGCCAGGGTTCTAGAAGGTTCTCCGGGGTCTCCGTGGGGGCACATGGGGACAGAGGGCGCTGGGAGCCTGCGGGGCTGTTTTCGATAGGGAAAAGGAGGTGGCGAGGGTGAGAGGCGGACCGACCCCATCTAAGGGGCACCTTGGTCAGCTGACCCTGGCCCTCAGCTGGGGGCTGTCCAGCTGTTCGGGTCCTTGCCTGGTGGGGACCCAGCGCGTGAGGTGGCACCGCCCACACAGGTGCCATACCGCCCTTTGGCAAGTGCTTTCCCCAGACAGGTGGTGCCACTCCAACGGAGGGCCATTCCCTCTTCTGGCCGGTGCTCCCCACACAGGCGCTCCCCATCGGCCAGTGCTCCCCAGCAGGACACCCCCCTCATACTGTTGTTCCCCCAGCAAGGCCACTCCTCAGGCTGTTGTTCCCGAGGCAGGGCCCGCCCTGGCCGGTGCTCCCCCAGGAAGGTTCCCCTCAGGCTGCTGTACCCCCAGGCAGGGCCCCCCCAGGGAGGGCCCCCCAGGCCAGTGTTCCCCCAGGCAGGGCCCACAGGTGGACACCCTCCCCATACAAGGGGCCGCTTCCTCAGGCAGGTGCACCGCCAGACACGGGGCACCCCAACCAGAGCCCGAGCAGGACCCCCCAACCCGCCCCCAGACATGCAGCCACCCTCTCTTCAGGCAGGGACCCCCCCCAGACAGGTACTCCCATGAGATGAGAGGGAGCCCCAGTCTCGGGAGCGCAGACACCCCCACCCTCAGGCAGGACCAGCCCTGGAGCCGAGCCCTGAGCGCTGATGGGCAGCCCTGACCCTGAAAGGCAGATGGGCCTCGGGGGAGACAGCACTTGGGGCGGGGGGGGCCGTTTCTCCTGGGGACCCTGGGCCCTAGACTAGGGGAGCCGATGGGCCCTGCGGGAACATGGTGCTGAGCCAGGCACTGCCAGGGGACTGGGGGGCCGTCCTGGGGCAGAGTGCCCGGGTCTGGGCCCGGCGTGGGGTCCCCGGGGCTCCCCACCCACAACTCTTGTTCCTGTAGGCGATGCTGCTGGTCTGGGCCTTGCTCCTAGCCGTCTGGGTGCCTCAGGGCACATCCCCTGCTCGCTGTGAGTATCTGTCCCCTCGCTGTTTTGGGGCCATAAGAATTAACGTCATCCACGGTCCGGGGAAGGGGCTGAGAGGGATTTCTGCGGTCTTAGGCGGCTGGGTCCTCTGTTGTCCGAGCAGTTGGTGGGCACCAGGGCCTTTGGAAGGGTCTCCAGACTGAGATCCGGGAAGGAGTTTCTAGCTGCGGCCCTCCCTCAACAGGGGAGGGCAGCGGTGGCGAATCCTTGGGCGTCTGGGGGGCACAGGCCTCTCCCGACTGGGAGATGCCCTTGGGGAGATGAGCCGGCGTGTGCGGGGCGCCGGGTCCCCTCGCCGGCCGCCTGGCCGTGCTCCCTGGTGCCCGTCTCGGGGAACAGGGTCCGCTCCTGCGTGGACCCGCTCTCTGCCCAGAAGCCAGCCTGGCCAGAGCGGAGCCCTCTGGGGCCGAGCCGAGCAGGCCTCTGGAAGGCCTCAAGGCAGGGGGGGGGGGGCTGCAGGGGGAGGGCACAGGCAGCAGGTAACAGGGCGGAAGGTGCAGCACGGGGCGGGGGGCCAGACGCTGCTTATGTTTCTCAGGGACCTATAACCTCAAATGCCACGACTGTTGGACCATCAACACTTTTACTTGCCCACAAGTAAGAAAGTGCGAGTATGAAGTCAGGCGCTGCATGACCGTCTCTATTCGTGAGTACCTGCTCGGCCCTCCTGCAGGCTGGGCATTGCAGGGCGCGGGGCGGACCTGTGGTTCCCGGGACCCAGCCCCGTGTTCCCTGGCCTGCTCTGTCCCGGGCCCGGGAGCACTCCCCAGGCTGTAGGCTCGGCCCCAGGTGAGGGCGGTGTGTGCCATCCTGGAGAGCCGGGTCCCTGCGAGATTGAGCTGTCAGGGTACACGTGCACCAGGGGGGTGGCCCCACTCTAGGCCTCCGCCCCTGTCAGTCCTGGGTCGTGGTGTTGATGACCCTGTGTACCCTAGGGGGTTCCTTGCTGCCCGTTGGACTCAGGCCGTCACTCTGGCTCTCACTCAGAGGCTCAGGTGCCCTGACAAAGGTGTCCCACTCCCCGGGGCCCTAAGCTGCCGCACACGAAAAGCCAGAGGCCGCTGACCATCCGACGAGCCGGGAGGCTGCGGCCAGCACAGGGAGTCCGAGGCCTGTCATCTGGCCCCTGTCCTGGCTCGGTGTCTCTTCGCACCTTCAGGAGCCATTCTACGTTCCAAGCTGCCTGCAACATGGCCCTCTTCCTGGCTTCTCTCGGGGGTACCAGCTGCCCCACCCTGCGGGCATCTCCGCTCTGGGATCCGGAAAGAGCCAGGATCCGAGCCGTGTTCCTGCCCGGGCACCTGGTCTCAGCCTACAGACTTGCAGCGATGTGGCGGGACTGGCCCTCCCAGGGCTGTGATGATGGAGGACGTCCTCAGCGGGGTCCTGGGGGCTTTGAAGCCACGGGGCTGCCTCTCTTGGGTCCTGAGCTTTCCAGGGCGCACAGCCAGGTCGTGGGTGTCAGGGATGGGCCGCGCCGGGTCTGCTGGTCTTCGGCTCCAGCGGGGCTGACTAGGGGTTCTGGGCCCCATCTTTCCGGGGGAGCTTCACACACGAGGGTAACACTGTAAAGCACGAGAAGAGGAGAAACCAGAGACCCCGGTGGGACCGTGAGCCCTGTGAAGGGAGGCTTGGACGGCAGCGGAATGGGGTGTGTGGGCTCTGTATCCGGTCCCCCGGCTGGCGCTGGGTGACCCCAGATCGCCGTCTTTGAGATGGGTGCCTGGGCGGTCAGAGCTCGTCAGGCACCTGCTTTGCAGGAGGAAAGAGGCCACCATCAGGGATAGAGACGGCACCCCTGCGAGTCCCTGTGGGTGGTGCGATGCCACCCTGGAGGGCTGCTCCTGAAGGGGGAGGGGCTCTGGTTCCAAGCCTCTCACCCTGGTCCTCCGGGTTCTAGCTGGCCCAGCGAGAACTGGCGTGAGGTCTGCAGGGCTGCGGCGGAGCGGACGGTGGCGCTGGAAGGTCGTCAGGGTTCTGCCGGGATGGGCACCGGGGCCTCCAGCGTCTCCTCACTTCATCCTGCTGTGTGTCGATCCCACCGTCCCCGTGGCCCGCGGGCTGTTCCGGAGACCACAGCAGTGGCCTGGCGAGGGCCTGCACAGGGGACAGGCGTGACCGGGAGCACCTTAGGGCATCTGCACGAGCACTCCCGCTGCAGGGGCCGCACCCGGAGGGCGGAGGGCGGAGAGCGGAGAGCGGCAGAGCAGCGCGGCGTCCGGATTGTCCTGCCGACCGCCCCTTCCCCCTGCCCCGCCTGTCTCAGCGCCTAACGCACCTGGTTCTGGCCTCTCCCTCTCTCTGCCAGCCTCCCAGGTTAATAGAAACGCCATTAACAGACGGTGGGCATCTTCGGTCACTAGGGAAATTAAAATTGAAAACACGATTAGGTGTCTGTAAACAGAGTGACCGAAGTAAAGGCAGTGGCCACACCAAATGCTGGCCGAGATGCTGAAGAAACCAGATTTCCAGTGTGGCCGGTGACAGTGAAACATGGGCCAACAGTTATGGGGATAACAGTTTATGAAAAACACAGCCTGCAGCTCCGTCCGTCCCCGGATGTGCCTCTGGGGCTCCCCCCACCCGGGGAGAGGAACGTCGCACGTGGGAACCCGAGCGTGGTTGTTTGTCGCAGATTCACATGTAGACCCCGAGCCCGGGAGCCTCACGGACATCCTGCAGCGCCTAACGGGTAAGGACACCCCAGTAAGTCCGGCCCGTGGCTAGGACTCACCAGGAAATCCACGGCTGCCGCTCCATCATCCTCGGTGGCTGTCTGGGGACACACGGCGAGCGAGAAAGGGCCGGCTCCAGAGGTCACAGTCCATGCTTCCTCTTAAAGAACATTCTAGAAGAGACCAACTTCAAGAAGTGGACCCCAGAATGGTTTTGGGGGTCCCAGTGTCCGGCATTTGGGTGGCAGAGAGGTGGTGTGTCCGTGGGAGGGATGGCAGTGGTGTGAGCCTGGCCTCCTGGTCTTCACCGACACCGCGGTGACAGCCGGGCCCCAGGTGTGCCTCCACGCTGGGGGCTGGCCACGTGTCACCGCGGAGGTGACCGAGTCCAGTAACACGGGCGCCTTGGCATTTCCTGCAAATGTGGTGAATACACGCTACCAGGAGTGAGACGCCGCACAGGGGAGCCGTGTGAGATGCAGCATCTCTTCAGCGACGTCAGTGTTAAAATGGCTACACGTGTGAGCGGGTGGTTTCCAGAACCCAGAGAAATCACTGCGTTCTGCTCGATGGAGGCTTTACACTGGGAACAGCAAACCCCTGAAGATAAGATGCAGAACGGGGTGCACGACGGAAACAGCACCCCCAGGGCGCTCACCCGCAGGCTGAGGCGCGGCGGGTGCGGAGACCAGGCAGCTGCTGTGCGGCGCCAGCTCGGGGCCGAGGTGCTCGGGGCCGCCAGCCTAGAAGATGCTAGTGTCGAACCCACCATGCCCCGTGATGCAGGGGGAAGGGACACACCGACATGTCCCCCACACCGGTAGGTAGGGGCACAGTCACAGTGTGGTCATTAGCGCCTCTCTGCCCACGGCTTCCGGGAGCTGGAGCAAGGACCCCAGACTTACCAGAGCTGCATGGCCGGGGTGGACCACGGCTGCCTGTAAAGGATCAGAAGCCTCCCTGCTGTGCTCCGAGGGCCACCTGGGGCTCGTGGCAAGTGCCCTGCAGTGCCTGTGACGGGCTGGGAGTGGCCACGGGGCAAGTAAGCAGAGGGACCTCTCCCGCTAGACGCCGCTGGGGACGGGGGCTGCCCCGTGGGCTCTCATTGCCACCCTCTGCTGCGGGAGGCCTGGAGGACGCCGTTCACAAAGGAGGATTAGGATGACACGTGACAGCAGAGCCACGATGGCCAGACGCACGGT
>NC_043714.1:77168524-77173021 GCF_006229205.1 Suricata suricatta
CGGGCAGGTGGCTGCTGGGAGCTGACCCTCCGGCTAGCAGCCTTGAGCGCTGCTTGTACACAGAGCGTGTGTGCTCCGTGTGCGTGGTGTGGAAACGGTGCCCAGACACAGAAATCGCCGCTAAATGTATCGAGAGAGCTTCCTTGTGGTTCTTCTTAATGTCTTCGTTTTTTATTTATTGGGATATTTGAAACCTGATGGCATTTATATTCCCAACGTGTTGGATATATTTTATTGTAGACTCCACACTAATAAGAGATGAAGTCAAGAGTGGACAAAATGTGTGTTACGTGCGTTTAAAATCCTGCACTCCGCTGCACCTGAAGGCGATGCCCGCGCCTGCAGAGTTCTGGCGGGCAGACTCCGCCTTCCCACACTTGAAATATTTGAGAACACTCTGCTGGGGTGGTTTCTGATGTGAAATGCTCCGGAACGCCCCTTCTTGTGGTTTTGCACGTAACCTGTGTCGTTTTCCCCTCCGGGTTCCTTAAAGGGTTCTCTTCGATTTCCTGTGAACGAACATGGCCAGGAACAGGTGATGTTGTGAGTGTGTGTGTGACCCGGCAGTGGTGCCCGGCGTGTTCTCTGAGCTTCCTGAGACTCGGTGATGTCTGTGAGCACCGCGGGAAGGCGCTCAGCCCCTGTGAGTTCAGGTGCCGCTTCCCAGCCGCGCTCTCCTCCTCCCTTCGGGCTCCCGGCCCCTGTGTTACTGACAAGTGGCTCGGCCCGCGCTTCCGGACGTTCTGTCTGCTTTCCTGGCGTTTGGGTCCGGGCGCTTCAGCCGCGGAGATGTCTGCCGGCCTGTCTTCAGGCTCGCCGAGTTTTCCAAGGCTGCGACCAGGGCACTGACGGGCCCACCTGACGCATTCCTCGTCTCCGTCAGAACAGAAGTGGTTCTGCTTTCTAGCATTTTCCTGTGACCCTCAGCGTCTTCCTCTCTACGCCCACGCTGCATGTCTGTCCTCACGAGTGGTCTGTTTTCTCCATTGGCGCTCTTGGTGTCCTGGCTATTTCACATCCCCTGTCAGACAGCGGTGACCCGTGTGTCATCTATGCCACGTCTGTGTGCTGACTTTTTCTCTCCAACGGTTTATCTTGGCTTTGGTCAAGCCTCGTGTGTCTGGCTGCCGGCTTCTCCCAGACCCACGGCCACCCACCTCTCCTGTAGACCCCCACACAGCCATCCATCGGAGAGACGATGGGCTGTGGAATTTGGGAAACATTCCAAAAGGAGCCTAGGGGTGCCCAAAAGAAGGCGGTGCAGGAGATCCCGTGGGGTGTGAGGCAGGTGGGCCATGGGGCACCTTGGCATCAGGACGCACCGGTGACGATGAGCTGGCAGATGAGGAGGGGGCTGAAGACGGGGACGAGGTGGGGGTGGCGCTGAAAGGAAGGGGCCTCCTGGGGACACTGGGGATGGCAGGAGCACAGAGCAGAGCTGAGGGAACATCCTGCCGCCTTCATGGAGGGCCCCAGGAGATCCTTCTAGAAAGTTTCCTGTGGGAAGACTGAGTGCACAAGGTCCAGGGGCGGGTGGGGGCTCTGGAGACAGAAGCGTCTGGTGGTGCCAGGGAGGCAACACTAACAGACGAGCTGGCTCTGGGCCACAGGTGGGAGCAGATAGAATGTCCTCACATCCGGGGGACAAGGCTTTGACTGGGGGGACAGGACACCCGGGCCGCCAGGGGTAACCCTGGAGCCCCAGAGTTGACCACGTGGCGCCACTCCCCGTGTCCAGGGACGGCACCACGGAAATGATGATCCTCTTGGCTTTGCTCCTGGTCATGGACCTGCCACAGGTGGAGACAAACGTCACCGTGGCTGCAAAACAAGGTAAGTCCGGCCCCTCGGCCTCCTAGGCGGGGAGAAGGAAGGGACCAGAGGCCCCTGCAGACACCCGGCGGCCACCCGGCTCTGGACACTGCCGCGGCCCCGGGGCAGACGCAGGGCAGCGGTGTCAGTGAGCAAGACAGCATCTGGAGGGGCAGCATCTGTGGGTGTGCACAGCCAGTGGGGGAGCCTCTTGATTTGGGGGTCCTGTGCCGGGCAGGTGGGAGGGGCTGGGATCCCGGTTTATTCTCCAGCACCGGGCTGTCCCCTCGGCATCCCTGCCTTCCCAGGGGACATCAGGCTTGGTGCCCCGCGTGGCCCGGCCCTCACAGGTCCCGCCAGGGCTGTGTCAGGGAGCGGAGCAGCTGCAGAGGGCGACCGGCTTCTCCCCGGGAATGGAGTCCTGCCCTAATGCAGACCCGGCAGCGGGCCACCGCCCAGGGGAGGGGGTGCAGGGCCTGGGGTGCGAGGAGCCGGCAGGGGAGCGGGAGGGCCCCAGAGGGCCTATGGGAAATCCCTGAGCCATGGAACCTGAGGTGCTGTGTGTGTGTGTGTGTGTGTGTGTTTGTGCACGCCCGCGCACATGTGTGTAAGGTAGGGGAAGGGCAGCCCAGGGGAGAAGACAGGGCCCTCGGGACCACGGGAGGAGGGGGAGGTGGGGGGTGCTATCCGACCAGCCACAGCGCTGTGACATTTCACGTGGTTTTCTGCCCCCTTTCAGCCGCACACCTGTGGTGTCACGTCTGCGAGGTAGAGGGCAGTTTCAATTGCACACGTCCAGCGCCGTGCATGGCTGAGGTTGAGTTCTGCGCTTCCGTTGCCGTGCGTGAGTGTCATGTTCATCCCGGGGCACAGGCAGCTCAGTCCGTCCTTCCAGTAATGCGCGCCGGAGGGCAGAGCGCCCGGACTGGACCAGAGGGAATATTGGGGTGCAGAAAGCAAAGCGTGGGGGGGTTATTTCTATTCGTTTGTAAGTGAACAGCGAACCGTTCATGTCAGTTGCACCCCTGAGAAGCACTTTCACAGGCGGGGGAGGTAATGACAGGCGGGGGCTGACAGTATGTTCTGGAAGGAGCGCGTGTGCTTTGAACTGTCTGGAGACCAGCGCTGTGCTGCGTGTGCCTCACCCGCGAACCTGGGGCCACCCTAAGCCCCCAAAGGGAAGTCTGGGGGCGCGACCATTGTCAGGGCTGAGAATTCCCCGGCAGCGGTCCTGGAAACGCGTGGGATGCCAAGGGGGAGCTCGCCCCACATGGATGTCACCACCTCTTGGGGAAAGTGATTGGCACCAGGAACCCTTAAGATGAGGTGAAGACAGCAGAGTGACCCTGCGGCCAGGCCGAGCTGGGCTGTGGGCGGCGGGTTCACGGTCACAACACCAGCCTCCAGGTCCCGAGCGTGACTCATCAGGAAGCTGGCGCTGAGCCCCGCCCAGTGGCCACGATGGGCAAGAGTCCCTTGCTCCCTGCGTGTCACCCGGTTACAAAGTCCGGAGCAGCCTGGGAGTGAGCTGGGGGCTAGGAGCCTGTACACGCCCAGACGGAGAGCCCCAGACCCGGGTTCCCAGTGCATGTGGGCTGCCATCGGGTGCGGGGGGCGGGGGTGGTCGTCTCCTGGGCGCACTCAGGCAAGCCACCCCCCTGCCCAGCAGCACAGAGGTCCTACCCTGTGCTCCTCGGCGATGGCTCCTGACTGTCCCTTCCACGGAGGGGCCTCTTTAACTGCCGGCCTCTGAGCGGGGCTCCGGAAGGTCGGGGTCAGACAGGCACCGACGGAGTCACGGCGCTCAGTTCCCGTGATGCCCTCCTCTGTCTTCTCTCCTCTAGGGATGTTCGCCCGTTACTACTATGTAACAAGGCAGTGCATGAAGCATTGCCCAATGCAGGAGCCGCATCATGAGGTAGAAAGGTCCTTTGTCCTCCTGAAGCCGACCCCGTTCCTGTACGTGAGATGCTGCAGAGGCTTGCTGTGCAACAATGACAATCCGACGCTCAGCGACACGGAGGGGAAGTACTTCCGGGAAGGCGGGCGCGCCGGCGGCGTGCGGAGCCGCGGGGCCTGGCTGCTGGTCCTCCTGGCTCTGTCCTCCACGTGAGGGGCCGCGGGCGCCGCCCACGGAGCAAGGCACGGGCCTGGACTTGCCGCAGATGCTGGGGACCGGTCGGTGGCATTAAACCTGTTTTCCGGGGACTAGCGTGCGGTCTGCCTCTCGGCGCCTGAGAACACGTGCGTGGGGACCACGTGCAGTTGGCAGCTCACACTCGGAGCAAGCGCAGGCCCCGGGGTGACCTGTGCACACGTGTTTCTCCCTGAGCACAGGCCGTGTGCTCAGCCCCGCGCTCTCCCCCGCTCCGTCTCCGAGGGCTTCCCTACCGCTGGGGGCGGGGAGCGTCACACCGAAGGGTGTCACAGCCCGGACCTCTGGAGGTTCAGGGTCACTGGGCAGTCGGGATGCAGTGGGCGTGAGCCACCCAGCAGGGACGGTTTCCTGGGCGTGCCCCGGGGTGGGGGGGCCGCGGCCTGCAGGGACCCCGGATGGCCCTCTTCGGATGAGGGCGGCACCAGGGGGCTGGGTCTCAGCTCCCCCCACATCTGGGATCCTGTGGAATGAACTTGGGCTTCGCCCAGCATCTGGCAGGGTGTGCGGGCTCACAGGTTCTCCCAGTG
>NC_043714.1:77173121-77174634 GCF_006229205.1 Suricata suricatta
GTTCCACTCTCTTCCTGGAGATAAATGCCTCTCTCCTTCCATTTCCTCCGTTGTCGGTTTTACCTCACAGAGGACGGTGGCTTCACCGGTTTTCAGCATCTGCGGCTGGGAGCTTTGCCATTTTCTTGGCTAAGATGGTGAACTGGTGGATTCAACTTGTGAGCCACACTGCAGTGTGTGTGTGTGCGTGTGTGTGCGCGTGCACGCTCTACACACTTCATACCCAGTGCCCCCCTGTCTCTCATCGCTTACCGTCCTGTGGCACACTTGTCCCGCACTCCATGCAGATTTCATTCCTTTCCCCGTAACGTCCTTTCCCTGTTCCAGGCCCCGGGCAGGACCCAGACTCCGCGGGTGCGGGATGGCTTCTCTCCAGCAGGATTTACTGGTTCGGATCCTCTAGTGCGGCCGCGTCTGCAGCCACGAGAGAGGATGGTGTGAACCCGTCTGTCCGGTGTCTCCTGGGCTTCGCTGCCGTCGTGAACGGGGTGGGAGCAGGGGTCCTCGCTCATGACCTGGAAGAGCTCGTGACGTAGGGTGACTTCTCGTCTAAGGCTAGTGGGGACTCTGCCAGAGAAGCAGTCTCTAGCGGGGTAGCATTTCCGGAAAAGAGTCAGGACGCTGCGGCGTGACGCTCTCAGTGAGAAGCGAGCCGGTTAATCCGGGATTTTCACGCTCTGCTCACGCCGTCACAACCCTCACACGTCTGGCGGGAAGGCTGTGCACCACGCCTCTTGTCTTCTTCACGAGTCTGTGAGGTGGGACGGACGCCCCCCGTGTCATTTCTAGTCATGAAAATGGGAAGTTTGCGTTTCGCCTTGGAGACCCCCGGCCCGTTTGACCCATACCACGGATCCCTCCAAAGAGCCCCTGTCCCACTGTGGGGATCCTTTCTGGGTCTTGTCTTCCTGGGACAAGGATCTCTGCTGTCCTATGACATTCCTTTCCTCGTGTCTTGGGTGGACGTCCTAGGCTTCCTCTGGCTCCCCGAGAGCGGCTCCGGGCCTCGGCCCGCAGCTCACGTCCCCGAGAGGTGGAGGCGGCCACGGGGCTCTCAGCTCTGCTCCAGCTGCTCTCCCCTCATCTCCCCACGTCCGAGTTCTAGAATCGTGGAGACCTTCTTTCCTAGCTTGCGATGGCTTCTCATTGGGTCCTTGGTTATTCCGAACTGCTCCGTGAGATCAGAACCAGGGGGGTCTTCCCAGATCTCTTCCGAGTCCTGATTTCTAGTTTACCTCACCGTAACAGGGAAGGACCACCGCGGAAATTCCTTCCTTTGACTCATGCAGACTCTTGCGTTGGGTCCTGGCAAGAACTCGGTATTGCAGACGTCATCAGCGGCCTTGTAACAACCGTGCGTCTGGCCATCGTGGCTCTGCTGTCACGTGTCATCCTAATCCTCCTTTGTGAACGGCGTCCTCCAGGCCTCCCGCAGCAGAGGGTGGCAATGAGAGCCCACGGGGCAGCCCCCGTCCCCAGCGGCGTCTAGCGGGAGAGGTCCCTCTGCTTACTT
>NC_043714.1:77174734-77180144 GCF_006229205.1 Suricata suricatta
TTGCGGGGACAGTGGTGGGAAACATGCCGCCGTCACCACCTCCGCCCCCGGGAAGCGGCCTTCTTGGCGGTGCAGTGAGGTCACAGGGAGACAGGACGCAGCCACATCCTTGGTGGCCGGGAACAAGGAAGCCAACAGCTACTCTTCCCCGAGGACGACGGACTCCGGATGGAAGACGCCGTGGGCGATGGCCCTGAATACACGGTCAGTACTCAGAAATCGATTTAAAACCTCAATAGTACATTTATACAGCAACACTGAACAAATGGAAAATGAAATGTGCGAAACCCCATAGCATTTGAAAAACGCCGTTACCTGGACAGAAACACAAGCAGATTTCTGCAAGATTCCGCATCGAAGCTGCGAACACAACGGAAGTGAGAGACTTAAGCCAGGTAACGGCTCCAAGCTCATGGACGGTGCGGCCCAGTAGAGGTCGGGACGGCTGCTCCCCCCAAATTCATCCACGGATTCCATGAGATCCCATCAGGGTCTCCCCAGATGAGTGTGCGGGGGCGGGGGGCGGGGCTGGGCAAGTTGGTTTAAAACATTCAAATGTTCCTGGAAATCCGGAGGGTCGGAGGGTCCAAGGCAATCTTGTGGGAGAAGGGGGGGCTAGAGGACTTGCCCTCCTAACTGTCCGGATTCTTCATCTCTTCGATTTACACGGTCTAGCGTTGGTGTCAGGACCGAGAAACAGAAGGGAGGGTGGGGGGGGGAAGGGGTCTGAGCACGCTGCCCCTGCGGGCGGTGGGGGAGCCCTGTCTGCACGCCCCAGTGTGGGGAGGGGAATTACACACCTCATTTACCCCAAAGAAGCAGTTTCAGCTTCTTCCCAGATCTCCGTGTCAACACTGAAGAACTAACGGCTCCTGTTTTGTTTTGATTTTTTTTTGTTTGGACGAAAATGTAGAGGAATGTTTCCTTTGGATCATTAAGAATTTATGAAAACAAAAGCACGGCGGTAAATGGGGTCACATAAAAATCCACAGCTTCTGCCCCCGAGAGGACGCTGAGGAGCCTGAGAAACGCCGCCGCCGGCCAGGAGAAGGCGCGGGCGCACCGTCTGCCTCCAGGCCCGGAGTCCGCGTGTGGAATGAACTGCTTCCTGGGAGCCAGTGCTTGAACAGGCAGATCCTCCAGTAGAACATGGAGCCAAAGGCTTGACGCTGTTTTCCAGAAAATGATACCCAAACGGTACTAAAGGTAAGAAAAGTCATTCGGCTTGAAGGTTTCCGGTGGAAATGCAGCTCAGAACTACGGCCCGGCGACCGCACGAGGAATGACTAAGCGTTCACAGACGGCCCCTCCCGGGGGCAGGATGTTGCGGTGGACACGAGTCTTGGAGAACAAACAGGCTCGCCCGCTCCGGAGAACTCGGCACCAGTGTCTGTGAAAGCCATGGGTATGCGTCTAAAGGACTCAGCACTCAGCACCCTATGAAGAGCTCAGGCGGGCTCACCTCAAGAGGAGGCCCAGAATGTTCTGTGCAGCCCTCTTAGGGGCAGATACAGCCAGAAAGAGCCCCGACGCCCCTCAGCGGTCAACGGTGGAATATTCATCAGTGGAAAAGTGTCCAATGGGGAGAGTAAGCCATTCACCTCGCTGACCATGCACGGCACCTACACAACGTAGAGAAAAGAAGCCGGACCCCTGAACAGACAATGCGGGATTTCCTATTCCCAAAGTTCAAAACCAGACAAAAGTAACATGTAGGCTTGGAAATGCAGACATTTCTTCTCTTGGCCGTGGCTGCCTCCAGGGCCTGATGGAGGAACAGAGGCAGGAAATGGTGGTTTTCCCCCGGTTCTGTGTCTTGGGCACGTGCCGGCCCCACGGCTGTGAGCGCTTCCCGACATCCAGTCCCCGCCGTCGGGCTCTGATCGCGCGCTGGTCCGCAGGAAGCTGGACTCCCAGCGCCCGTCACGTGGCAGAGGCAAGCCAGCACGTGATGGCAGCTGGGCCGCGAGCTCCTTCTCTGTAACCGCGGCGCCGCGGCGGATGGATCCAAGGCGGCAGGTGCCCGGGAGGAAGTGGCATGTATAGTGGGCTCCCGAGGGCAGCAGGGGGCGTGAGGGAGGGTCGAGGACTTTACCTCGGGCCTCTTGAGGGAGGCCTCAGAGGTTGCCTTGCTCACGAGGCCCGTGCATCTTAAGGACTCAGGCTGGACGGTGGGCCAGGGCTGTCAGGCGAGCCCCCCGGTGAAGGCGACCACAGGAATTGGGGGACCCTGCTGGGATGTGGCCCCCCGTCCGCGCTGGGGAGCAGGGTGGGATCAAGGGCATGTCGAGGTTTACATGATGGACCAGGAGCTGGGGACCTGGGCCGAGGGTCTCCGGCAGGGGCTCGTCCTAGAGGGCCACCCCCAACCGCACAGCATCAGGGGAGGGCCACGTGGACAGGAGCCTCCCCTCCAGGTGGGACATGAGCAAAACGCGTTTGCCGGTCTCCATTCTATTTCTAGAGCCCTGGGGTTCTTAGGACAAATAATGGACAGGACTCCTCTGTGCAGCCCTGTGCCACGGCGCCATGATCCTATGCAGAGAGAGGCCGAGGCAGAGATGAGGTGGCAGAGTGGACAGAGTCTTCCCCAGGGGACGCTGTCCGTGGAGGAGACCGCCCCTCTGGTGGCCCCTCTTGGACGTTCTCGGGGAAGAACTCTAGGCAGTGTGGTCGCTCGGGCAGGTGGAAGGAGGGCGGGGGCCGGGCAGCGGGGGAGCTGTGGTTTGCTACCGGCAAGCGGAAATCCTGAAATCGATGATTTTCGTCTCTGCTTTTTAAGGTTTGAACCCTCGAGAACTACTCGTTTACAAGAACTGTACGAGCAACTGCACATTTTTGTATGAAGCTGAGGTGCCCCCGGAGGCCCCAAGAGCCTTAAGAACTAATAGCTTCTATTTCGTCCGCTGCTGCAGCACCATGACCTGCAACGAGGGAGGCCCCAGTAACATGGAGAGGGACATCCCAGAGGACTCGACTCTGGAGGAGGAGCTGGAGGGGGCTGTGTGCCTGGGGGAGTCAGCAACGTGGCTCCTGAGCCTCGCCTCGCTCCTCGCCGGCCGCGCGCTGACGTGAGGAGCCCTCCCGAGGGTCCCATCTCTCCCCTCATTCCTCAGAGCAAGGTCACTCTGCTTTCCTCCCTGTGAGCCAGGCCCACTGCGTCCCAGGGCCCCAGGGTGGCCGGTTACCCATTTGCACGTTGTCACAGGAGAGAAATAAAGCGCATTACTGTTTGGGTTCTGCCTACCTAGAGTTTTCTTTGTGGTTTTAGCATCTGATCTGTTTCTTCCTCTTTAGATATCATCTCACAGGGAGACGGAAGCATCCTGTTGCCCTAGCGACCAGAGACTATTCTTTTAGTTTATTTTTCAGAGAGAGAGAGAGAGAGAGAGAGAGAGAGAGTGAGAACAGGCACATGAGTGTGACCAGGGGAAGGGCGTAGAGAGGGAGACAGAGCCCCATGCTGGACTTGAACTCAGGAACTATGAGATCATGACCTGAGCCTAAGTCAGATGCTCGACTGCTCAACGGACTGAGCCACTGAGGCACCCCAGAGACTGACTATTTTAATGAAAGGAAAGCAGTTGTGGGGGCCGTGTAGGAGTTTGCTGAGAGAGAGGCCACAGCTACGCTCCGCCCACAGGCACCCGGGGCCACCCATGACTCCAGGCTTCAGCTCTGAGGGGGTGACGATGGAAGCGAGAGGGAGCTGGCGAAGAGGTGGCCCGCGGGTGTCGTGGCCCAAGGACGGAGTCTGTGCCCAGTGCCCGGGTGGGCCAGGCGGACAAGTCGGGCGTGAACTGCAGGCCCCCCTCAGAATTGGGCCGACCTCACACCAGCGCTGGAAGGTCTCCCCGCGTGCTGACATCCGAGCGGGGACAGGCTGGGAGCCAGCCGGCGACCGCCTCGAACTGGCCGGGGACCTCCGTGCTGAGGCTGTCACTCCCCACGCACGTGTGGTTGTGTCAGAAAAGTGACGTGAGGGGGACCGAAAAGTGAGACCTTTGCCCTCATCATCCCTCTCATTTAAGTCAAACCTGAGTTTAAATTAGATAAAATTCACATAACATCCGTCATTTTGGTGTTTTTTACTATATTCACAGTATTGTGCACACATCGTCACATTTAATCACAGAATATTTTACACCCTCAACGGCAATGGGCTTCAACCACCAGCAAGGCAGCAGGGCCTCTCTTGCAAAGGAGGTAGATATTTCTGCAGGAGAATGCACAAACATTTGCAGTGAACGACTTCAGGTCAGCAGCGGTGATGCTGTGCACAGGCGGTCGCCGTCCCCCGCCCCCCAGGCCGCCATGGGAGCACCTGCCACTGACCCTCCACCTCTGCGCCCGGCAAGAGTGTTCAAACCCTGGAGAAATCATGAGACTGATAATCTGAAACTGTTTTAGCTTCTAGCAACTATAAATAATCACAAACTCCTAAAAAAAATGTGTCGGGGCTAGCAAAAAAAAAAAAAAGACAGGCCCCCGTCAAGTTCCCGAGAAGAGAAGAATCACAGACTAGGGAGCCGCCCACACAGCAGACCCCGGGGGCGGGCGTGGGTCCGGGTCTGGAAAGGCTGCGAGGCGGAGGGCCTGGCAGGATCAGAGGTCTGGACTGGAAGCCCGGGGAAGGCAGGACTTCGGAAGAAGAGAGCAGCAGTGATGACGGGGGCAGCAGCTCTGTCCCCAGGATCAGGGGAGGGGAGGCTGAACCCCACGAGGCCGCGGGTGAGGAGAAGTGCCATGCCTGCCCCAGAACGGGGACCAGCGCCCTCCGGGGGGCTGAGGGCACTTCCCACATGGGTGCAGCCTTCAGGGAAGCCCCTGGCAGAGGAATTCACACAAAACATGGCTCTGGGCAAGGACCGTGCTTGAGTGACAGGAAGAAGCCACGGAAACGCTCAGGCAGAGCACAGCCGCCCCCCCCCACAGCCCACCAGTGGGAGAACAGGTGTCCCGGGAGTGGATGTCAGGTATTTTATTATTTTATTTTATATATTTTTAAAGATTTTTCAAACATTTATTTGTTTTTGAGATGGAGAGTGTGAGTGGGGGAGGGGCAGAGAGAGACAGGGGATCCAAAGCAGGCTCCGTGCTGTCAGTGCACAGCCCCGTAAGGGGTTCGAGCCCACAAGCCCCGAGGTCATGACCTGAGCTGAAGTCAGACGCTTAACCGACTGAGCCCCCAGGCGCCCCGACATCAGGTATTTTAAAGGCAAGGCTAACTGTGCTCAGAGAGAAGTGACGAGGCATAAGGACGATGATTCTTAAGCCGAGCGTCTCCAGAAGAAGGGGAGGAATTTTAGAAAGAGCCCAGCGCACCCCCACCACCAAAGGCTCAGGAGAAGCAGGTGCATGCAAAGATCGCCCTCCAGCGCTCACACAGCGAGGCTGGAGGACCAGGGAG
>NC_043714.1:77180244-77187156 GCF_006229205.1 Suricata suricatta
TTTAAAGGCAAGGCTAACTGTGCTCAGAGAGAAGTGACGAGGCATAAGGACGATGATTCTTAAGCCGAGCGTCTCCAGAAGAAGGGGAGGAATTTTAGAAAGAGCCCAGCGCACCCCCACCACCAAAGGCTCAGGAGAAGCAGGTGCATGCAAAGATCGCCCTCCAGCGCTCACACAGCGAGGCTGGAGGACCAGGGAGACGCAGGAAAGGACCTTGACCCGGGGATGCATTCACTGCAGGCTGTTGGCAGGATGTGCCACTGCCCTGGAATCCCAGGTCCTGGGGGGGAGGAGGTGAGGGCACGAGAGGAGGGCCGGGTGGCGTGAGTGCCGCTGGTGCCTCTGCCACGGATGAGCTGCAGGCCGAGCAGGTGCATGAGTTCTCTGAGCCTCGGCTTCCCCGCGCACGATGCTGTTAGACCCTAAAATACCGCCCAGGGTTTTCATCACCCACCTCCATTCTGGGGACCCCAGGAATGTAACTCAGTAGACCTGTTTCTTAAGATTCAGTTAAACAACCCCCCTGGCAAAGGCAGAATCAACAGGTGAAAGTCGCCTAGTCACTGCCCCTCAGGGTAATCAGCTCCCACCAAATGCTGTAAGATGGTGATTGGTCGCTCTGGCCTATGGAAACCCTGAGCTGCTGCCCGGCGGGCGCTCTTCCTCTTCCGAGGACTTAACCCACTCCGGAGGGGTCATTCGGCCGAACTAAAATAAGCGTCTAATAACCGACTCCATTTGTGTTGGTGGATTCTGTTCCAACATTTCGGAAGCCCCAGCGAGATCCCTAGGAGAAGAGCTCCCATTTGGCCAGCCCTGGCACCAGGCTGTGGCCTCAGAGATCAGCTTGGGTTTATTTTCCACCACCTCCGGAGATGAGATCTGTGGTGTTTGCGACCGTTCACAGGTTGGGTCAGAGGGGCTGACGAGCCTGGAGCCTCGAGAGCGTGGACTGACCAAGACGTTGGTCGGGGAGTTTGGTCGGGCGCCGTTCGGGTTGGGCCTCATTGCCCCAAACATTTGTCTTCTTAGGTCTTGTGATTTTTGTGGACGTTTTCTGTCGCTGGCGCCCTGGTGTCCATCACACACGTTTGTTCTCGATTTGGTTGTCTCGTCTCCCTCTGTGTCCTTGTGACTTGTTTAGTGGGTTTGGCCAAATGGGCAACTCAGGGTCAAGAACGTCTACACCTCTGGAATGTTTTCTCACTCTCTACTTACCTGAAAGGGTGGATAAGTATGGAATTAAATTTCCTAGGGGCAGGTTGGGGACCCTCTGTGAATGGGGATGGCCAGTTATCGGAACCGTATGGCCACCAGAAGGTGCTTTTGATCCCTTGATCTGTGGAGCTGTTTGGCAAGTAGTAAACGGGAAAGCCCGGGTACCCAGACTGATGCCCTCACGGAGGCCTGTGCACAGCCGCCCACATGGCTGCGTCATTGTTCTCTTAAAACTAATGGCGGGGTTTTAGTCACAGCAAAGTGCCCTTCCAGGGACATCTAGGTCTTGGGAGCCAGGGAGACACCCTAGTCTTTCCTGCCACCCTGAAAACGGCGCCAGTCACCTGTCAAACCCCCCAAGGGTAAGCCAGGTCATCATCTGAATTTTGAATGCACATGTGCCTTTGTCTGGGGTATTAAGTGGAAGTCTGAACACAACACTAGTTCCCACCCCAGGGCCACACCGAGATGTTGGTCACGCCCTTTAGCAAACCTGTAAACACCTGTTTCGTGGCTACTTCTGTACCTGTTTTGTCCTGTTGTCATCGCCATTGTTTTTGGTCTTATCTGTAAATGAGAAGGAATGTAATAGCCTCTGGTGTGTGTGTGAGTGTGAATGTGCTGCTCGGTCTGGCTTGCCTGCCAGGTTTGATTCTGTGGCCCCACAGGTGGGCACCCTTAAGGTCCCAAAAGGCCTACAGAGTCTGAGCGGACCCATCTGTGATTCCCTGGTGACCAGCATACAGTCTATGGTGGCATCAGAATAGTTTCCGATAGTAAGTCACAAAGTTGAGACCGCTACCGCTAAGCGTCACCTAGGTTCCTTCAGGACCCGGCCCCATGGGCTTCTGACTGGTTCCCTCATCAGAGGGGGCACCCCTACCCCTTCATCTGTCTTTGTGACACTGCCTCACGGGAACATTGTGGGGTTGGTTCTGTGCAGAGAAGGGGACCTTATTAGTCTGGCTGAGATAAAATCAGATTAAAGGGAACGCTCGGTCTCTCTGTTCCTAGATGTGAGGACATTCGCTCATTCATTTCCCAGGTTAACAGCTCTAACTGGAGCCAACTGTGGCTAGCCTGCCTCAGAACAGAGATGGTAAGGGAATATTCTCATGCAGCTACTGAAGCAAATTTTGTTTTGGGAAAATTCCCTGGCTTCTCCGGACTGACATGGACTGCCTAATTAATTCTACTGGTTAAAATAAAGAAACCTGAAATCTGCTCCTCTGTCGGGGCTGACAAAACTTTAAACTGAAAATTCTCTTCCTCTGCTTCCTGCTGGCACCTCTCCTCCTTTGCCCTCCCTTCCCCAACCCCTGTTCTGCAACACCACCTGGATGGGGAAGGGCCGGCCCACACACCTGACTCCTAAAAAGGCTTGAGGCAACATCAGTTCCTCCCCTGCCCTGGGGGATACAGCGAAAACCACAGAAGTCAGGTCTCCCGTGCCAAGTTTCTAGGTCAAAATTAACAATGGAAAACAAGGTGTCTTACGTGGGCTCAAGGAAAACTTATTCAGTGTTCAAATTACGTTTGTGGGCCTGGGAGAATGACTAGAGCAGTGGTTCATTTTCTCAGAACAGCTCTGGAAGCTCTTGCTTGTGTGATAAATTGAGGTTGAAGTCATTGGCAAGACAAGAAGTGAAAGCACTAAGTACTAGATGTAGTTTGTGCTTTTGACTTGTGGAAAAAAAAACTAGGAAACTTAAAACTATTAAAACTCTGCTTAATTGGTTCATAAATTTACCACCTAAGAAAAGTTCTGGTATAAACCCCTTTCAACTAGTTACCAAGTCCTCAATTGGAGACTGAGGTTTCCTAAGAGTGAAAATTCTGCTAAATGTACATAAGACTGTTGAAAATAAGAAAAGCAACCCTCTATGTAGAAAATGGGGAATATAAGAAATGAAATTGCATTTTTGTGGAAGGTAAAAGAAAGTAATTTTTCCCGAAATGAGACTGGTTGTTTGGAGAGAAATGGCTTTGGGACAAAGTTTAAAGGCAATGGAAAGTTGTAGAAGGTTCGTGAAGGGAAATCTTTAAAAAGGAATTTTACGTGTGCTCAGGAGAGACTAACGTGGAGATGATGGAACTTCAAAAATACACTGGTATAAGGCAGAAACTCTGCTTTTCTCTGTTCTGTTCAAAAGACAAAGTTTTCTTGGATTGTTGATCTGTCTTGATAAGACAATGTAAACAAAGGTTTTCTCTTTCGTCTGCTAAGAGAGCCAACGCTGCCGGTTTCATCTTTGTCAGGTTTTTGATTGCTTAGTTGAAACTTCTCGATGTTGAAGGAGCTGGTTTTGCCAACAACGATATGATGCTATGCATTAGCCTTTGGGATCTTTTATTGCCCCTTTGGTTTAGTAAATGGAGTTTTGAGATTTGTGATATGATGAGTCTTTTGACCAATTAGGCCCTTTTATTGAAATGCTAAGTTACTTAGAAAAACACAGTCATACAATGATAAATGTTGAGTTGTGTTGCAGGGGTAAATGCTGTGACTGCTCAAATATATATATGCATACCTGAAGTCTCAGTGTTTTGGTATAAGGTCATTATTTAATACTCTGATTACTGAAAGTGTTAAGGGTCACTAAAATTCTTTGTCAATTGCATCATAATGAACTCTCATCAGATCTTTAACAATGTCCATTTCTGAGATTTTGTCACAAAATGTGGTTCTTCTTCAAGGAGAGTTATAAAGACAACTTTTGGGACCAATACAGGTATTTGACATCTTTAAGATTAATACTAAACTGGGTAAAACTTCCAAAGCTAAAAACTGCTTTTAAACTAAACAAGAATTTGAAACATGGGACTAAATGAACTAAGGAAAATTATAGTTTTGTGACTCTTGTTAAGAATATTGCTGGTTCTCTAATGTTTGCTCTTCCAGATTCAGGAAACTTTCTCTTAAGACAAGTATTTGTTTGTAAACTGAAGTATTTCTTTTCTCTTAAAACCATCTGAAATTCAAAACTCACAGTGAGTATTCGTTCTTTCATGGCAATTACAATTGTTTGTATGAGTTCAATAAGAATCTGTTCATTTTGAGCAGACTGGTTATTTTACCAAGGCTTTGACTGGAATGTCATATTTAAGAGTCGGGCATAGGCTCAGATACGACCAGACAGCTTTAAGGAACTTAAGGTTGACTTTATGGAACATGAAGCCATAAAGCCTCATGGAAATGTTGGCCGGGACACCTTGCTCACAGAGTTCCCAGCAGCCTTCCCAGGTGAGTAAAGAAGGTCACGTCCTGGCAGGTGCAGGAAACTCAGCACATCACAGGGACCTCATGAAGAGGAGTTTGCCCAATTCTACAGGTATTGCAGGCTTGTCTGCTGGAAGGTACTTGGCTTGGCTCCTGGCCTGGAAATGCCACTAGAAATTCAACTTGGAGATTCCTCATAAAAGGTTCCAGCAAAGCAAACTTAAAAACAATCCTTATTCTTGCTGAGCTTATGTAAATAATTAGGTCAGGTTTGTTAAGACTGGACTTGTTCCACAAATGCATTGGTCTCAATTGGTGATCTCTGGAGATGGAGGTTTTCATGAAGAGAAAAACTATTCGTTGTTTGCCTAAATTAGATAACTTGAGGTAATACAGGATTCTGTGGAGATGATATATAAGGATAAGATCACCACTTTTTAACTGAGAAGGACCCTCAACTTGGCAAAGTGATCCAGAAGCTGACTCTCAAGATCTCCAGCCCTGCTCCAGCTACACCCTGGAAGCTGGCCAGTCTGTGCACCACAGAAGCTGGAGGACCTCTGGACGGTGAAGCTCCAGTGTAAGAATAACTGGAGGAATAAATAGGAGTGGGCAATGTTAGAGCTTAAAATACCACCCGTGGTTTCACTCCCCGACGTCCATTCTGGGGACCCTAGGAATGAAACTGGGTACATCTGTTTTTTAAGATTCTGTTAAAACAACCCCCCTGGCAAAGGCAGAGTCAACAGGTGAAAGTCATCTAGTCACTGCCCCGCGGGGTAATCAGCTCCCACCAAATGCTGCAAGATGGCGATTGGTTGCTCTGGCCTATGAAAACCCTGAGCTGCTGCCCGGCGGGCGCTCTTCCGAGGACTTCCACCTACGCAGGAGGGGTTGTTCAGCCGAACTAAAATAAACATCCAATAACGGGCTCTCAGCACGGATCCACTGTGCTGGTAAAGTCTGTGAGCCCGAACTTAGGCCCGGTGAGCCTAAGCCGTAATAATAAATGCCCTTTGCTTTTCCATGCGTGACTCGGTCTCCCTGGCAGATTCTGCTTTTGGGGTGATATTGAAATCTTGGGCATTACATCTGGTGCATTGGCCGGGAATCCCCCTGCCCAGAGCCCCTGGGACCCCGATACATTGGGCCTAATCGCCGGCTGGTGAATGCACTTATTTCTTGTCTTTCTTGTCTTTCGGTGTCTAAATTGTGTGTTTGTCCTGAAAAAAAAAAAAACCATCCAATAACCAACTCCATTTGAGTTCATGTTTTCTATTCTTGGTGACTCAAATTGGGGGGAAATGGTCCAACAACACAGGCCCGTCCCGGTACTCACCTGCTGGGGCTGCTGTGCCCCGCTGCACGGAGGGACTCACACACATGCCCTCGGGGGAGCTGTGTGGATGCGGCCTGCCTCACAGCAGCCAGCAAGGTCCCCACAGAGCAGAGCCTACAGGGAAGAGACAACCTGGGAGTGGCAGGAGAGGCGAACCCCCTCTGAGCGCTTGTGGAAGCCGAGAGCCGGGCACTTTGCAGAGGCCAACCCTGCTGTGTCCTCCGTGGGCCTGTGGGATCCGAAGGCTTGCATGGAGTGCTCACGGGAAGACCTCAAGGCTTGGAGGGATGAGGGCTGGCCAGGTCTGCAAAGCCCGGGCTCCAGCTGGTGCCCATGTGCCCGCAGGGTCCGGAGGCTCCTCTGTTGGTGACTCTGTGTCCCCTTCAGCCACGTCCAGCAGGGGCGGTAAGAAGAGCAGGCTCCAGGGGGCAGCCCTCCTGCCCCGAAGCCTGAGCCAGGAGGGCCCACACTCTCCTCCAACAGGGACTCTACACAGAAGCGGTGCCAGTGGGCCACTCGGCGGGTGCACCTAAGGCTGGGTCAGCCACAGGGGGCCCCCTCGCTCCCTGCCTTGCTGTGAGCTGAGTGCCGGATTCTCCCCCAGGGGGTGGGGGTGGGCTGGAGGGAGGGTGAGCAGAGCCCACCACCCACCCTGGCCTCCAGGCCCCTTTCTACTCCCGGGGTGTCACCTGCCCCTGGCACCACGGGACAGGCTGCCGGCTCCTGCCAGCTAGGAGACCCCAGCCGTCTCACACCTGTTCAAAACCTCTTCCTCCCATGAGGTCTGGGGGGGGCGGCTGTCCCGGGGGCAACTGTGGGAGGCCAACTGGGCACGGCACACAGATGGCTTCCTTAAGGGGAGTGTATGTCTGTGCCTGGCCGAGGTGGCTTCTCGGTGGTCCCCCTGCAGCCGGCCAGAGGAGTTCACCGTCCTCCCTGCTGTCCCAGGAGTCTCCTCGGCCCGGGTGTCCTCTGCAGCTCCTCGGGGGCTCTCTTCTAGGAAACACTACGCCTGACATGCTTGCCCAGGCCCCCGGCTCGGTGCCTCAGCCACAGCCCCAGAGCACTGGCAGGCGCTGGAGGAGCCCAGTGGCCTGGGCAGAGCAGGTAGGGGATGACTCACGATGCAGCCTCA
>NC_043714.1:77187256-77188710 GCF_006229205.1 Suricata suricatta
GGACCCGGGGATGCTCCCCGCAGCCCGCGTGGCCCAGCCCTTTTGCAGACACAGGGTCGAGCTTCAGTGCGCCCCTCGGCTCACCGTGCCTCTTCCTGAAGGGGACCTCGGGGGCGCGCCCCCTATTCTGGATCTCCTCGCCCAGGCCTTGCCCGGTTCCGCCCCTGACCTGTGTCCTTCTCCATTCCACACACACCATGCCAGGTGCACAGCTGGGTCAGGGAGCACCAGGCCCGGGGATCTGCCTCGCCGGCGCCCCCTGTGGTCTGTGGCCAGGCCGGCCTTGACCCCCAGCTCTGCCTTCCCCTCCCTGCGCCCACCCCCTGGCCAGGCCTCCCCAGAGGACTGCCTTCCCCAGAGGCAGGGCCTGCCAAGGCAGTGGGGCCGGAAGCGGCGGCCCCCAGCCCTCCCGTGTGCGCCCCAACTCAGGGGCCTTGCGAGATCGCTCCTCTGGGACCTGCTCCTTGGACTCGGGACTGGGGGGCGGGGAGGCACTGGAGTTGGGGCACCTCCGTGTTGGAGCCCCTCCGTGGTTCCTCTGAGCGGGAGAGGCTGGCCTCAGATGGCTCCCCTCCCCAGCTTCCAGGAGGCAGGCTGCGCCAGACATGGAGAGAAGGCAGGGCCACAAGGGGCTTATCTCTTGAAAGATAAGGGACCCCAACCATCTTGCTCCCTTCCCCCACCACGGAGGCGGGAAGGCCTCAAAGCCCCGCCAACCCCACTCAGCCCCCAATCCCACCCCTGCCCCTGCTCTCCGCATCCTGCCGCCAGCAGGCCTTGCGTAATTGTGGTCAAGGTGCCCATCCATCTCTTCTGGAGGCCTCCAGCCCTGACCCCTTCCCGGGTTTCCTGGCCTGGTCCAGGGACAACGTCTCCCATGACGTGATCGAGCTGCCCCTCCAGGCCTCCAGCCAGATAAAAGGATTGCGCTGACGGGGGGAGCGGAGGGAGCATCGGAATGGCACTCCGGGCCAAGGCACGAGCGTGGCTGGCAGGGCCCTGGCCCTCCCCGGGCAGGGCAGGCGCGCCAGGCGCCGGAGCTGCTGCAGCCCCCAAGGCGGTGCTGCCCTTCGAGGCCATACCCCGCTATCCTGGCAACAAGTGGCTGCGGGTGCTGCAGATCTGGAGGGAGCAGGGCCTGGAGAGCCTGCACCTGGAGCTGCACCAGACCTTCCAGGAGCTGGGGCCCATTTTCAGGTGCGCCCACCCCGCCCCTCCGTGGGAGCACCTAACAGCCCCTCCCTGCTGGCTGCTGAGTCCCTGGAGGACCCACCGCGCTGCCACCTCCAGGCCGCCTGTGCCCGGCCTCCCGAGGGCAGGGTGGGGGCTGAGTGGCAGGTGCTGCGGGCCCGGGGCACTGGACTGTGGCTCTTGGGGAGGGGGGTGCACTCCCCACTGGCTGCTGAGACAGCAGAGCGCAGACAGTGGCTGCCTGCTCGGCTCCGAGCCCCGGT
>NC_043714.1:77188810-77190443 GCF_006229205.1 Suricata suricatta
AGTCCCTGGAGGACCCACCGCGCTGCCACCTCCAGGCCGCCTGTGCCCGGCCTCCCGAGGGCAGGGTGGGGGCTGAGTGGCAGGTGCTGCGGGCCCGGGGCACTGGACTGTGGCTCTTGGGGAGGGGGGTGCACTCCCCACTGGCTGCTGAGACAGCAGAGCGCAGACAGTGGCTGCCTGCTCGGCTCCGAGCCCCGGTAGGGGGGAAGGGACAGGTCCCAGAGGGCGGCCGGCTTGGTCCTGCAGTGGGGGGCCCCGGGGAAGACTCGGGCCCCCAGCAGCACTCTGAGCTTCGTCCCACAGGTATGACGTGGGAGGGACAAACATGGTGTGCCTCATGCTGCACAAGGACGTGGAGAAGTTGCAGCAAGTGGACAGCCATCATCCCTGGCGGCCGCCCGTGGACCCCTGGGTGGCCTACCGAAAGCATCGAGGGCACAAATGCGGCGTGTTCTTGCTGTGAGAGGGAGTTGGGGAGGGCGGGGCAGGTGGGGGGAGGGGCGGGCAGGGCTGATGGCACCTGGTCTCTGGGCTGGGACAGGGCAGGGGTCTTCAGCTCCCACTGGGTGGCCATCCCTTGGGGATGTCCTGGGGCTGAGGAGGGGTGGTGGGGCCATGCCTGAGAGAGGAGGACGGATGATGACTGCCATGAGGGGCCCCCAGTCTGCACAGGTCTCCGTGGGCTCCCCGGGCCGGGTGGGCTTCTCCCTTCCCACAGGTCAGGTCAGCGGGAGTAGAGCCAAGGCCATGGGCTCGGGCACCGGTCAGCGTGAGCTGGGGGCTGAGGACCCACCAGCACAGCACGTTGGGGGACCCTGACTTGGGCACAAGTGGCTGAGGAGGGGAGTGGTCCGGGCACGGGGAGAAGGGGACAGAAGACGGCACCTCCGCCCAGAAGCCGAGCTCTCTGTGGGCGGCTGCGTGAGCACACACACACCCTGAGAGGAGGGACCCAAGGGAGTGTCAGATCCAGGCCTTGTCGTGGCTGGAGGAGGCCTGGAACTTTCCTGAGCCTGGGAGACACGAGGCAGGTTTCAGAACCTGAGGTCTCGGGTCCCTGGGATGAGTCCCTCCCCAGGCTTTCTCGCCCTGTGGACCTGGGACGACCCCCCCCCCCCCCGGGGAGAGGTCCGCCGGGTGGAGCCCTGAGCCCTGCGCCGCGGCCTCTGCAGACGTCCTACCCTCTCCTGATGACCCTCTTCGAGCTGGCTCGGAACCCTGAGGTGCAGCAGGCCCTACGCCAGGAGAGCCTGGAGGCCGCGGCCAGGATCTCGGAGAGTCCCGTGAGCGCGCCCTCGGAGCTGCCCCTGCTGAGGGCCGCCATCAAGGAGACCTTGAGGTAGGCGTGGCAGCCCCTGGCCGCGCCAGCCGCCTGGCCCGCTGTCTGGGGGGCTTGCAGCCTGATGCTGGGGCCGCGAAGCAGCTTCTCCCACGACGCAAGCCCTGCCCCTCCTCTCCCTCTCCCTAAAGGGGTCGGAGCTCATCTCCCTCTGGGGCCCACCTCAGTGCCCTGGGCGCCATCCACGGCCGCAACCTCCAAGGCCAGGGGCTGGTCAGGCTCGGGAACTGTGTGTGAGCCCCGCAGGTGCAAGGAAGCAGCTGCTCTTGATCTGGGCTCCCCAGTGCCAGAGGT
>NC_043714.1:77190543-77192055 GCF_006229205.1 Suricata suricatta
AAGTAAGCAGAGGGACCTCTCCCGCTAGACGCCGCTGGGGACGGGGGCTGCCCCGTGGGCTCTCATTGCCACCCTCTGCTGCGGGAGGCCTGGAGGACGCCGTTCACAAAGGAGGATTAGGATGACACGTGACAGCAGAGCCACGATGGCCAGACGCACGGTGGTTACAAGGCCGCTGATGACGTCTGCAATACCGAGTTCTTGCCAGGACTTAACGCAAGAGTCTGCATGAGTCAAAGGAAGGAATTTCCGCGGAGGTCCTTCCCTGTTACGGTGAGGTAAACTAGAAATCAGGACTCGGAAGAGATCTGGGAAGACCCCCTGGTTCTGATCTCACGGAGCAGTTCGGAATAACCAAGGACCCAATGAGAAGCCATCGCAAGCTAGGAAAGAAGGTCTCCACGATTCTAGAACTCGGACGTGGGGAGATGAGGGGAGAGCAGCTGGAGCAGAGCCGAGAGCCCCGTGGCCGCCTCCACCTCTCGGGGACGTGAGCTGCGGGCCGAGGCCCCGAGCCGCTCTCGGGGAGCCAGAGGAAGCCTAGAACGTCCACCCAAGACACGAGGAAAGGAATGTCATAGGACAGCAGAGATCCTTGTCCCAGGAAGACAAGACCCAGAAAGGATCCCCACAGTGGGACAGGGGCTCTTTGGAGGGATCCGTGGTATGGGTCAAAGGGGCCGGGGGTCTCCAAGGCGAAACGCAAACTTCCCATTTTCATGACTAGAAATGACACGGGGGGCGTCCGCCCCACCTCACAGACTCGTGAACAAAACAAGAGGCGTGATGCACAGCCTTCCCGCCAAACGTGTGAGGGTTGTGACGGCGTGAGCAGAGCGTGAAAATCCCGGGTTAACCGGCTCGCTTCACACTGAGAGCGTCACGCCGCAGCGTCCTGACTCTTTTCCGGAAATGCGACCCCGCTAGAGACTGCTTCTCTGGCAGAGTCCCCACTAGCCTTAGACGAGAAGTCACCCTACGTCACGAGCTCTTCCAGGTCATGAGCGAGGACCCCTGCTCCCACCCCGTTCACGACGGCAGCGAAGCCCAGGAGACACCGGACAGACGGGTTCACACCATCCTCTCTCGTGGCTGCAGACGCGGCCGCACTAGAGGATCCGAACCAGTAAATCCTGCTGGAGAGAAGCCATCCCGCACCCGCGGAGTCTGGGTCCTGCCCGGGGCCTGGAACAGGGAAAGGACGTTACGGGGAAAGGAATGAAATCTGCATGGAGTGCGGGACAAGTGTGCCACAGGACGGTAAGCGATGAGAGACAGGGGGGCACTGGGTATGAAGTGTGTAGAGCGTGCACGCGCACACACACGCACACACACACTCTGCAGTGTGGCTCACAAGTTGAATCCACCAGTTCACCATCTTAGCCAAGAAAATGGCAAAGCTCCCAGCCGCAGATGCTGAAAACCGGTGAAGCCACCGTCCTCTGTGAGGTAAAACCGACAACGGAGGAAATGGAAGGAGAGAGGCATTTATCTCCAGGAAGAGAGTGGAAC
>NC_043714.1:77192155-77203792 GCF_006229205.1 Suricata suricatta
GGTGGGGAGAACGGGCTTTGAAGGCGGGGCGCTCCCGCCACTGACTTTGCAGGCTGGAAACCAGTGCGTCCGCCCTTCCTTCCTCACTGTGCTGAGCACGACCCGCCTGACGCGGGGCAGGAGAAGCGCGCCATTGTGTTGTGTGCGCACAGAGGGCTTCCCAACAGGCGTGGGGACGGCTGTCCGGGGCACCGGTGAGGCCGCGCGGCCGCCGAGTGGCCAGGTGACAGGACGGCACTGAGGGACAAGGAACACGTCTCAGAAGCTCACAACAGCCCACACACTTTGCACCAAGTTTCAAGCACCGCGGGAATCCAATCCAATGTACCAAATGCAGCTGTTGAAAACCAGGCCCCAAGTCCTGGGAGAGCTGGGGCCTGAGCCATGGGCGCTGGTATGGGGGGAGGGGGGGCGCAGAGGCGGGGTCCCTGGGGGTGTGGAGCAGCTGTGTTCTGGGGCTTGAGTTGGGTCTGTTGTTCGTTCCACCCCAAAGATCGGGTCTGTGAAAAGGCAAAATATCTGGTGGCCCATGGTCCTGTGCGCTGGTCCACAGCTACCAGTGGGCGGAGCCTGCTCCGGGTGGGGTGTGGGGTGGACGCAGGCCCTGGGTTGCTGAGGGGTTTGGTGGACAGGGGCCACTCCCCTGCCGCAGGCTGAGGCCCGATCTGGGGCAGGCCCGCAGGCACCTGGGCCAGTGCTGTGAACACTGGGAGGGCTCCTCCAGCCATCCCACGGAGGGGAGGTGCAGGCGGAGTCCAAGGCAACCGATGGCCTTTGCGCTCCCGGCGCTCCCGGCGCTCCTGGCGCTCCCAGTCCCCCGCGGTGACCGGCTGGGAACAATCCAGCAATCCGAAAACCAAACAGAAAATGGGTCCCGCAGCGTCCTGCTCCGTCTGCAGCCTGTCGGGCAGCTCAGGGAGGATCGGGCCTGGAGAGCAACACGTGGCCCCTAGATCATCTTTCCACCTTTCCACACAGGACCAAGAACTCTTCCCGGCCCCGTGGCTTGCAAGGGTGACATGCGTTAGGATTCAGTCAGTGTTACTTGAAAGAACAAACGGCTGAGCACAAACAGCCCTCAAGGGCACGCACAGCCGCTGCCCTGAGCCCTGTGCCCCCTTCGCCACGAGGTTCTCTGATGCTGTGGAGAACACAGGTGCTTTTCTAGGGATCAGGGCATCTCCAGCCTCTGTGCTGTCGTGCTTCCTGCTTCCTCTCTGGATTGTCTCCGGACCCTGGGAGTCTGGGTCTCCATCCTTCATATTGTTTCCTGTCCTCCACATTTAAAAACACAGAGCTCACTGCTTGGAACTTGGGTCTGAGGAGTCTGCGGCCAGCAGCAGGAGGCGTGTGTTTACACGTCCTATTTCTCCCCACTGCCACCCAACATGCCAACCCGTTTGAGACGCGACAGAGTGCAAGACGGGAAGAAGGGTGAATCCTGCCGTCCCCAGCTGGCCTCACACTCGCTAAGGCAGGCAGGTGTTTACACCTACCACTTTCTGCGGCGGGGGCTCCTCCTGGGCAGCTTCTCCCGCAGCGCCCGCGACGCCGCCGATGCAGCTCTCCTCCAGGCGGCCGCTGGAGAGGCCTCCGACAGCGCGGGCTCACGGGGCGCTCCTCCGCGCCCGCGCCGCTCCAGCGTCTCCGCAGGTGCCTACGGAGCAGGTTGCAGGAGGGACCCGTGCTGGCTCGTGGTCCTAGGGGCCCTCCTCGGGTCCGCCGAGGACACTAGTGTACCTCCCCTCCCAGCGTCTCGGGTGCAGCTGTTTCCTTTCGGTCCATAGTCTCCTGGGATGTGTATTTCCGTCCTGTGACTTTTCACGTTTCCGTAACTCGCATCCGCGATGTTCCTCCCTGGAGCGCCATACGCCCTCGGCTCGTTTTCTCCAGCTTTCTGTGGCTTTCTATAGGTAGTACCGTGTTATCTGGAAATAGGGAACGTTTTACTTCTTCTTTACAAAGCGATAGCCTCTGTTTCTTTTTCTTGTCTGGACCCCGCGGCCAGGACGTCCGGCACTATGTTGGGGACAGCAGTGAGCGCGGCCTCGCAGGCTGCTCCTGAGCTCAGGGGGAGAGGTCCGGGTTCCCCCCCAGGAGGGCGTGAGCCGGGGTCTTTCGTGCATGGCCTTTATCATGTCGAGCTGTGTTCCCTTTTGTAAACCTACTTTGTTGAGGGTTTTTTGTCATGAATCGATGTTGCACTTTTTCAGATGTCTTTTCTGCATCTATTGAAATGACCGTACGGTTTTTATCCTTTCTCTTGCTGATACGATGTATCACGTTGATTGCTTTGTGAATATTGAGCCACCCTTTGCACCCTGGAATAAATCCCACTTAATTGTGGTGAATGATTTTTTTTAATGTACTGTTGGATTTGCTTGGCTAACATTTTGTTGAGGATTTTTACATCTAGGTTTTTACATCTGAGCTATTGGCCTGTGGTTTTATTTTTTAGCGGTGCATTTATCTGATTTTGGGATCAGGGTGATGTCTCATAGAATGAGTTTGGAAGCTTTCCTTTCTCTTCTATTTTTCAGGTAGTTTGAGAAGAATAATCTTAACTCTGCTTTAAATATTTGGTGGAAGGGCGCCTGGGTGACCCAGTCCGTTAAGCATCCAACTTTGGCTCAAAGGTTGGTGGGTTCAAGCCCCCTGCGTTGGGCTCCGCACTGACAGTGCAGAGCCTGCTTGGGATTCTCTCTCTCCCTCTCTCTGTCCCTCCCCCACTTGCACTTTCTCTCTCTCTCTCTCTCAAAATAAGTAAATAAACTTAAAAAATATGAAAATAAATAAGTGTTTGGTAGAATTCGCCTGTGAAGCCCTCTGGTCCTGGACTTTTGTTCATTGGGGGCATTTTGGTTACTGGTTCAATTTGATTACTGGCTTTGATTAGGGACTGGTCTGTTCAGAATTTCTATTTCTTCCTGATTCTGCCTGGGGAGGTTATATGTTTCTAGGAATGTATCCATTTCTTCCAGATTTTCCAGTTTGTCAGCAGATAATTTTTCATAATATCCCCTTATAGTCCTTTATATTTCTGTGACGTCAGTTGTCATTTTTCCTCTTTCATTTCTGATTTCATTTGTTTCTTGCTCTTTCTTTTCATCAGTCTAACAGTTGATCAATTTTGTGTTTTCAAAAAACCAGCTTCTGGTTTCATTGATCTGTTCGATTGTTTTATTTCTTCACATATGCTCTCTGTCCCTCTTGGTCTTCTTCTGCGAGACCCCCGGGACGTGCCTGCTGGTCTGCTTGGTGATTCCCCCGTAAACCCCTTGCTTTTATCCTGTCATTTTTCTTTCTTGTCCTTAGCCTCAATAATTTCCATTGTCTCATCTTCAAGTTTATGGATTCTTTCTCTGCCTGCACAAATCTCTACTTGAATCCATCCAGTGAATTTTTCATCCGGTTACTGTACTTTTCAGCTCCAGAATTTCAAGTTTTTAGCATTTATATATTTTACTGATATTTCCATGTTGTTCGTATTGATTCTCACACTTCCTTCAGCTGTTCGAGCATTTTTAACACAGGTGTCTTAAAGCGGTCACCTGATCGAGTCCTTTTCCGTTTCCTTTGATTATTTTCCCTGTGAACAAGCCGTTCTTTCTTGTTTGCCTTGTGACTTTTGCTGAATAGCGAGCACTTGAGCCAGAGAACGCAGCAGCTCTGGAGACCCGGCTCTGCCCCTTCGCTAAGGCTTGTGCATTTGGTTTCTCTCTACTTTCACTTTATTTTCTTAATGTTTATTTTTTGAGAGAGAGAGCAAACGAGTACAAGCAGGGGAGGGGCAGAGAGAGGGGGACGGAGGATCTGAAGCAGTCTCCACACTGATAGCAGTGAGCCTGATGTGGGGCTCCAACTCAAGACCCATGAGATCATGACCTGGGCAGAAGTTGGACGCTCAGTGGACTGAGGCACTCAGGTGCCTGTTGTATTTTATTTTATTTTATTTTTATCCTATCTTACTTCATTTCATATTTATTGTTGTAGGCTGTGTCTGTGCTCAAGATCAGCCTGAAGTCTAACATTAACGTCTTCTCAAGTGCTTTTGAGCCTTTCCCCGGCATGCGTGGTCATTTTCTAACTTCCCCATATTTGCAGTTGTTTTGAATGTACTACTCGTAATGTCCCTCTCCTGAAAGAAGAAAACGTGAAAAAATGGCGTGGGGTGGGGCATCCGTGTTTCAAAGCCCCTGGAACCCATTTCCTTCATCTGGAGGGGAGGGGCTTATCCCAGGGGAGGGGAGGGGCTTATCCCAGGGGAGGGGAGGGGCAGCACCGTCTCCTTGAACCTCTGTGGCTGGAAGCAGGAACCCAAAATCAGAGCACGGCCTCTGTGTCAGGAAGACAGGGGGCTTTTCGTCCCCCCGGCTCCCCCAAGCTGGGTGCTGATGCTCCAGGAGCACGTGGGCAGGTGCCTGCTGTGAGACCAAGTGGGGGTGGGTAGCTGCTACCATGTGAAGAGCTCAGATGGACTTACACTGATTACTCCTTGTCCGTGTCTTTCGCTGGAAGTTTCAAGCCTGAAACAGATTCTGCATCGCCAAACTAGTTACCTAAGGTTGGTTCTGCCGCTGTGATCGTGGCCCAGGTGGGGAGACAGGCTCTTTGTTTCTCCCACTTCTTCCCAGAGCCCTCCTCCAAGGCATCCGTTTTTACTCTGTTCCCCTCTCTCTCCCATTTTGGAAGATGTATCTTCCATTTTTATCATCTTGGTCATTATCTTAGACATGCAATGTTGTAACCTAAGATACAAAAGTACTCAGCAGTATCTCCCCCCATGCAGACACGTTAGAGCTTATCTTTTTAGAGTTTTTTTCAATAGAATCATTTTTTCATGTTCGTTTTGAGAGAAAGAGAAAAAGGGCGAAAAGAACACAGGCACCTGCACCCACTCGGGCAGTACAGGCACAGTGAGCGAGGGAAGAGAGGGGATCCCAAGCAGACTCAACACTGTCAGTGCAGAGCCTGGTGTGGGGCTCGAACTCACAAACCGTGAGATCTTGACCTGAGCCGAAATCGAGAATCAGATGCTCAACCAAACAAGCCCCCTCTGGAGCTCTTTTTACCTAAAGTTCTATTGTGTTTCTCTAACACCATGCGGGTGTTTGCGTCCATTTGCTCACGTTTACTACTTTCTGTGTTCTCCACTCTTTTCTGTAGTTAAAACTCTCCTAGTAGGCCAACTCCATTTTTCTTTCTTAAAGATCATTCTTCAACATTTCTGTGGGTAAGGTTCTGTTGGTAGAGATCAGTCTCAAAATCGTTGGTCTGAAAGTGTTTATTTTAGCCACAGTCTGCAATGATCGTTTTGTAGAGTGCGTTTTCCAGTTAGGGAGTGCTTGTATTTCAGCCTTTAGAAGATGGTTAAAGGGGCAGATGATGTTAGCTGTCCGTCAGTCACACGTCTGTCCTCGGCTTCCTGGACACGCACAGGCTACACTTCCCAGCTTCCCTTGCGGGTGGTGTAGTCCCGCACCTTGAGTTTCGGTCAGTGGAATTGCCACAAATGCCAAGTGCGCCTCTGCTGGCCTTGACCACGGGGCGCCCCACGCGCGCGGCTCACGTTCGTCCTCCTCCAGCGGCTTGTCCTCGGAGCACCGGGCAGCCCACGCCGAATCTCCTGCTAGCAGGAGAGCTCCTTGCCTGCTAGGAATAACCGCTCTACACTTGATGGGAGAAGGAAGCTTCTCCTGTGTTGGAACCATGCTCTCCGTTTGGAATCCTGTCACAGCAGGGAACGGGGAGGAGCAGGTGGGTCCAGGCTTGTCGGGCGTGGATTGTTGACACTGCACGGTGGCCTGTGTGTGACCTCTGTTTAACTCCTGGGGATGGAAGATCACCTCTGGATCTGCTGTGTTCTTGGGTTTTACTATAGGAAGGGCACGTGGATGTCCCTGTTTAATTTTCCTGCTAGAAATCAGGTCTCTCCTCTCATTTCCTTTCCTCTCATCTGTCTTTTCTTCCCTTTTTCTCTATCCCTACTTATGTCTCACGCTGATTCTGTTTCTCTCCAGAACCAAGTCTGAGACCCCAGAGGAGGCAAAACCACAGAGACTGAGTGCAGACCAGCGGCTGCGAAGACGCACAGATGAGTGAGGACAAACCGCTCCCCGGATGTGGGCTTTCCCGGCAAGGGGGAAGGTTCTGGAGTCACAGAGTGGGGCTGGCTGCACGGACCGCGGAGATGGTATAAAAGCGACAACGCTAAATTACGCCATGTGAAATGGCAGATGTCATGTCATGTGGATTTTATCTAATTTAAACTCAGGTTTGATTTAAAGAAGAAGGAGAGGATGAAGGCAGAGAAGGACTCACTTTTCGGTCCCCCTCACGTCTCTTTTCTGACACAACCACATGTGCGTGGGGAGTGACAGCCTCAGCACGGAGGTCCCCGGCCAGTTCAAGGCGGTCGCCGGCTGGCTCCCAGCCTGTCCCCGCTCGGATGTCAGCACGCGGGGAGACCTTCCAGCGCTGGTGTGAGCTCGGCCCAATTCTGAGGGAGGCCTGCAGTTCACACCCGACTAGTCCGCCTGGCCCACCCGGGCACTGGGCACAGACTCCGTCCTCTGGCCAGGACACCCGCGGGCCACCTCTTCGCCAGCTCCCTCTCGCTTTCATCGTCCCCCCCTCAGAGCTGAAGCCTGGAGTCTCGGGTGGCCCCGGGTGCCTGTGCGCCGAGCGTAGCTGTGGCCTCTCTCTCAGCAAACTCCTACACGGCCCCCACAACTGCTTTCCTTTCATTAAAATAGTCTCTGGTCGCTAAGGCAACAGGATGCTTCCATCTCCCTGTGAGATGATGTCGAAAGAGGAAGAAACAGATCAGATGCTAAAACCACAAAGAAAACTCTAGGTCAGCAGAACCCAAACATGAATACACTTTATTTCTCTCTTGTGATAACATGCAAATGGGTAACTGGCCACCCTGGGGCCCTGGGACTCAGTGTCCGTGGCTCACAAGGGAGGAAAGGAGAGTGAACTTGCTCTGAGGAATGAGGGGAGAGATGGGACCCTCCAGGAGGGCTCCGCACGTCAGTGCGTGGCCAACGAGGAGCGAGGTGAGGCTCAGGAGCACGGCCGCCTCCCACCGCGCAGCGGCGCCTATGTGGGCCTCGGTCACATAATCGGGAACGATGTCCTGTTCCACAGAGTGAGGACCTCCCTCGTTGCAGTTGATGCTGCTGCAGCAGCGGACGAAATAGAAACTATTAGTTTTAAAAAATTTTGATCTTGGGGCCTCCGGGGGCACCTCATCTGGATATAAAAATGTGCAGTTGCTCGTACAGTTCTTGTAAACGAGTAGTTCTCGAGGGTTCAAACCTTAAAAAGCAGAGACGAAAATCATCGATTTCAGGATTTCCGCTTGCAGGTAGCAAACCACAGCCCCCCCGCTGCCCGGCCCCCGCCCTCCTTCCACCTGCCCGAGCGACCACACTGCCTAGAGTTCTTCCCCGAGAACGTCCAAGAGGGGCCACCAGAGGGGCGGTCTCCTCCACGGACAGCGTCCCCTGGGGAAGACTCTGTCCACTCTGCCACCTCATCTCTGCCTCGGCCTCTCTCTGCATAGGATCATGGCGCCGCGGCACAGGGCTGCACAGAGGAGTCCTGTCCATTATTTGTCCTAAGAACCCCAGGGCTCTAGAAATAGAATGGAGACCGGCAAACGCGTTTTGCTCGTGTCCCACCTGGAGGGGAGGCTCCTGTCCACGTGGCCCTCCCCTGATGCTGTGCAGTTGGGGGTGGCCCTCTAGGACGAGCCCCTGCCGGGGACCCTCGGCCCAGGTCCCCAGCTCCTGGTCCGTCATGTAAACCTCGACGTGCCCTTGGTGCCACCCTGCTCCCCAGCGCGGACGGGGGGGCTGCATCCCAGCAGGGTCCCCCAATTCCTGTGATCGCCTTCACCGGGGGGGCTCGCCCGACAGCCCTGGCCCACCGTCCAGCCTGAGTCCTTAAGGTGCACGGGCCACGTGAGCAAGGCTGCCACTGAGGCCTCCCTCAAGAGGCCCGAGGTAAAGTCCTCTGTTGGGGCCCAGTAGGCAAAAATAACCCTCAAACAATATTTGGCCTCCTGGGCGGCACATGTGGCTTCTATTCATCCTGTCTGTGATTTTCTCATTGCTTTGTAAAGAGACATATACTTTTAGGCTTTGAATCAACTTGGTTTGGTCAGTGGCTCCAGCCCTCCCCTTACTTTGTTTCCTAGCTCTTTGCTGTTGGGAGTAAACGCAATCCTCTGCCAAAAGATTTGCCTATTAAAGGATGAGCGTCCTGCCCATGCATCACTGATGCGGGGCCTTAAGGAATGTAAATCTCCTCATAGAATTCTTCCGGCTCATCTTCCGCTTGGAGCCAGACCATTATTAGGGAATCCCTCCCTTGTAATGACTTGATTGTTCCTTTTATTTACTACTGTCCTGATAAGAATGACCTTTTCTGAAGCATGTCTTTATTTCAAAAACCTTGAACTATGTAACCATTAAAAATGATGTAATCACCCCTGGTATATAAGACCCTGGCCATCTAAGTAAAGTGTGGCTTTACCAGCCACCGTCCATGTTGTCTGTCTGGTCTGCCTTGTGTGCCTTGTTCGTCTTGTCTGTCTTCTTTTCTAGAGATATGGCGCCGACACCAACCCCCTACGCGGGACCTTTCATCTGGGGTGCGTGGGCTGGTCCCCCGCAGTCCTCGGCCCTCCCTCACGCCCCCTGCTGCCCTCGGGAGCCCACTCTACACGCCACTTCCTCCAGGGCACCTGCCGCCGTGGATTATCCGCGGCGGCGCCGCGGTTACAGAGAAGGAGCTCGTGGCCTGGTGAGGTCCACAGGATCTCAGAGCGAGGCAGGCAGAAGAATCCGTGATGGCAAGGCCTCCGGAGAGCCTGGCGGATTCTCCCTGGGAGAAGAAGGAGTGTGCAAAGCAATTCCTTAGAGCCTGTGATATATCTGCTTCTAGCTTTCTAAACTCTGATGATGTGAACTAAATACTCTTTACTGAAACTGTATCTCCTGTATAGGACATTGAGGTAAATCAGGAAATTATTTTATGATTTGACTTAAATAAAACTGTTAAGACTTTCAACTTTGGGATAAGATAAGAAGTATCTGTGGGTGTTGTCCTTGACCCAAGACACTGTAAAACTATGTTTACGGGTCGGGAAAAGGGGCCGTGGTCAGACTGTTATAAAAAAGCATTGAGACAGGCTCGGAGTGTGTGACTGCTCTCTTGAGACCACGTACTTCAGACCTGGGGGGAAAGATGGTCGGTGCCCGCAGTCTAGCACCCGCCTGGTAGACTTCTGCACCTTGCCAACAAGCCATGATTGTACCTTCTGAAAATATGATGCCCTTTTGTGATTCTGTTATCGTTCACTATATGCGCAGGAACAGACCCTACTTAATGACTTTCGTTCCTGTTTTTGATTTTCTGTTTTCTGTGCCATGAAATTAAGCCCTTTTCCCAGAACATGTTACTCTTCACCTAAATATCATTCATCTTTTAATTACAATCATTGAGTCACTTCACTATATAAGCATCTGAGAAACCAAGTAAAGTGTGGCATCACCACCATTCACTGTGTCTGTGTTCTTTCGTAGACTCCTGCCCCAACACTAACCCCCCACTCGGCGCCCCACAGACAGTGGTGTGAGGGCTGGGCCCCGCAGTGGCCCAGCAGCCATCACGTGCTCTCCTGCCTCTGCCACGTGACAGGCGCTGGGAGTCCAGCTTCCTGTGGACCAGCGCACGATCAGAGCCCGACGGCGGGGACTGGATGTCGGGAAGCGCTCACAGCCGTGGGGCCGGCATGAGCTCCAGACACAGAACGGGGGGAAAACCACCATTTCCTGCCTCTGTTCCTCCATCAGGCCCTGGAGGCAGCCACGGCCAAGAGAAGAAATGTCTGCATTTCCAAGCCTACAGGTTAATTTTGTCTGGTTTTGAACTTTGGGAATAGGAAATCCCGCATTGTCTGTTTGGGGGTCCGGCTTCTTTTCTCTACGTTGTGTAGGTGCCGTGCATGGCCAGCGAGGTGAATGGCTTACTCTCCCCTTTGGACACTTTTCCACTGATGAATATTCCACCGTTGACCGCTGAGGGGCGTCGGGGCTCTTTCCGGCTGTATCTGCCCCTAAGAGGGCTGCACAGAACATTCTGGTCCTCCTCTTGAGGCATGAGGTGAGCCCGCCTGAGCTCTTCATAGGGTGCTGAGTGCTGAGTCCTTTAGACGCATACCCATGGCTTTCACAGACACTGGTGCCGAGTTCTCTGGAGCGGGCGAGCCTGTTTGTTCTCCAAGACTCGTGTCCACCGCAACATCCTGCCCCCGGGAGGGGCCGTCTGTGAACGCTTAGTCATTCCTCGTGCGGTCGCCGGGCCGTAGTTCTGAGCTGCATTTCCACCGGAAACCTTCAAGCCGAATGACTTTTCTTACCTTTAGTACCGTTTGGGTATCATTTTCTGGAAAACAGCGTCAAGCCTTTGGCTCCATGTTCTACTGGAGGATCTGCCTGTTCAAGCACTGGCTCCCAGGAAGCAGTTCATTCCACACGCGGACTCCGGGCCTGGAGGCAGATGGTGCGCCCGCGCCTTCTCCTGGCCGGCGGCGGCGTTTCTCAGGCTCCTCAGCGTCCTCTTGGGGGCAGAAGCTGTGGATTTTTATGTGACCCCGTTTACCAACATGCATTGTTTTCATAAATTCTTAATGATCCAAAGGAAACATTCCTCTACATTTTCGTCCAAAAAAAAAAAACAAACAAAACAAAACAGGAGCCGTTAGTTCTTCAGTGTTGACACGGAGATCTGGGAAGAAGCTGAAACTGCTTCTTTGGAGTAAATGAGGTGTGTAATTCCCCTCCCCTCACTGGGGCGTGCAGACAGGGCTCCCCCACCGCCCGCAGGGGCAGCGTGCTCAGACCCCTTCCCCCCCCACCCTCCCTTCTGTTTCTCGGTCCTGACACTAACGCTAGACCGTGTGAATCGAAGAGATGATGAATCCGGACAGTTAGGAGGGCAAGTCCTCTAGCCCCCCCTTCTCCCACAAGATTGCCTTGGACCCTCCGACCCTCGGATTTCCAGGAACATTTGAATGTTTTAAACCAACTTGCCCAGCCCCACTCCCCGCCCCCGCACACTCATCTGGGGAGACCCTGATGGGATCTCATGGAATCCGTGGATGAATTTGGGGGGAGCAGCCGTCCCGACCTCTACTGGGCCGCACCGTCCATGAGCTTGGAGCCGTTATCTGGCTTAAGTCTCTCACTTCCGTTGTGTTCGCAGCTTCGATGCGGAAATCTTGCAGAAATCTGCTTGTGTTTCTGTCCAGGTAACGGCGTTTTTCAAATGCTATGGGGTTTCGCACATTTCATTTTCCATTTGTTCAGTGTTGCTGTATAAATGTACTATTGAGGTTTTAAATCGATTTCTGAGTACTGACCGTGTATTCAGGGCCATCGCCCACGGCGTCTTCCATCCGGAGTCCGTCGTCCTCGGGGAAGAGTAGCTGTTGGCTTCCTTGTTCCCGGCCACCAGGATGTGGCTGCGTCCTGTCTCCCTGTGACCTCACTGCACCGCCAAGAAGGCCGCTTCCCGGGGGCGGAGGTGGTGACGGCGGCATGTTTCCCACCACTGTCCCCGCAA
>NC_043714.1:77203892-77204905 GCF_006229205.1 Suricata suricatta
GAATGCGGACAACGAATATGGCCTCTGAAATGGCAGCCAGAGGGCGGCAGTGCCGACTTGTCCGGGGTGCATGGGGCAGAGTGAGTCCAGAGGGGATGTGATTGGACAGCAGGCGGGGGTGGATCTGAGTCCCTGGAGCCTGTGTTGGTGGCGACAGGGGGAGGAGCCTCCGACGGTGCTCCTTGCTGGAGAAGGTGCTGGTGGGACTGGGCTCACAGGCGGGACCAGCGGCCCAGATTCGGCCCCCTGACCCGTGGTGCAAGGCACTGGCTGGACAGTGCTGTGGCTCCGGAAGCAGGGTCGTGGGAGAAAACAAGAAGGGCTGGGGGTCTGGCGGAAGGGGGCTGTCAGCAGTGCCAACCCAGCAGCGTGCGACGTGATTAGTTGATGGCCCGGAAGGTAAGGAGCGGGGAGGTGGAGGGTGTAAACACAAACCGGTAGACCGATTTTACATCCTCCTGCCTCAGCGTCTCCACCAGGAAGCTTTTCAGCACCTAGGACAGAGGCACGGGTTCCACCGGACCAAATGGTCAACCTGATGCCCAGGTCCACCCTCCCTGCCTTCCTGGACCTTACCATCCAGGTCTGGGCAGTGTAGGCGAAGGAGGAGTGGTCCCCAAGTAGGCCACCCGGAGGCTCCAGGCCCTGCCCAGCCCCCACCCCGCTCACCCATCCACAGGCCACGCCCTGCCCAGCCGCGCCCCGTCCTGGCCCCAGGCCGCCCAGGCTGCTCACGTGGTGCAGCAGCAGCAGCATCTCGGTCTCGGCCAGGCGCCGCCCCACGCACTGGCGCATGCCGAAGCCGAAGGCCAGGTGTGGGTGTCTGGGGCCAGAGCCCCTGCCGTCCAGCCAGCGCTGGGGAAGATAGCGCTCGGGCCTCTCAAACACAGAAGGGTTCCGACCCAGGGAGTAGAGCTGCACCTTGACCAATGTCTGTGGAGAGGCGCGGAGGGGCAGGGTCAGGGGCCCCAGGAGTGTGACGCCCCCAGGGGCCTGGTGTCTGCTGGAGGGGG
>NC_043714.1:77205005-77207652 GCF_006229205.1 Suricata suricatta
GGGGGGGGGGGCACTGCAGGGGGAGGGCACAGGCAGCAGGTAACAGGGCGGAAGGTGCAGCACGGGGCGGGGGGCCAGACGCTGCTTATGTTTCTCAGGGACCTATAACCTCAAATGCCACCACTGTTCGACCATCAACACCTTCTTTTGCCCACAAATAAGGGTGTGTCCTGCACACCTCAGGCGCTGCATGACCGTCTCTGCTCGTGAGTACCTGCTCGGCCCTCCTGCAGGCTGGGCATTGCAGGGCGCGGGGCGGACCTGTGGTTCCCGGGACCCAGCCCCGTGTTCCCTGGCCTGCTCTGTCCCTGGCCCGGGAGCACTCCCCAGGCTGTAGGCTCGGCCCCAGGTGAGGGCGGTGTGTGCCATCATGGAGAGCCGGGTCCCTGTGAGATTGGGCTGTCAGGGTACACGTGCACCAGGGGGGTGGCCCCACTCTAGGCCTCCGCCCCTGTCAGTCCTGGGTCGTGGTGTTGATGACCCTGTGTACCCTAGGGGGTTCCTTGCTGCCCGTTGGACTCAGGCCAACTAGGCCCCAGGAAAGAGGCCACCATCAGGGATAGAGATGGCACCCCTGCGAGTCCCTGTGGGTGGTGCGGTGCCACCCTGGAGGGCTGCTCCTGAAGGGGGAGGGGCTCTGGTTCCAAGCCTCTCACCCTGGGCCTCCGGGTTCTAGCTGGCCCAGCGAGAACTGGCGTGAGGTCTGCAGGGCTGCAGCGGAGCGGACGGTGGCGCTGGAAGGTCGTCAGGGTTCTGCCGGGATGGGCACCGGGGCCTCCAGCGTCTCCTCACTTCATCCTGCTGTGTGTCGATCCCACCGTCCCCGTGGCCCGCGGGCTTTTCCGGAGACCACAGCAGTGGCCTGGCGAGGGCCTGCACAGGGGACAGGCGTGGCCGGGAGCACCTTAGGGCATCTGCACGAGCACTCCCGCTGCAGGGGCCGCACCCGGAGGGCGGAGAGCGGAGAGCGGCAGAGCAGCGCGGCGTCCGGATTGTCTTGCCGACCCCCCCTTCCCCCAGCCCCGCCTGTCTCAGCGCCTAACGCACCCGGTTCTGGCCTCTCCCTCTGTCTGCCAGCCTCCCAGGTTAATAGAAACGCCATTAACAGATGGTGGGCATCTTCGGTCACTAGGGAAATTAAAATTGAAAACACGATTAGGTGTCTGTAAACAGAGTGACCGAAGTAAAGGCAGTGGCCACACCAAATGCTGGCCGAGATGCTAAAGAAACCAGATTTCCAGTGTGGCCGGTGACAGTGAAACATGGGCCAACAGTTATGGGGATAACAGTTTATGAAAAACACAGCCTGCAGCTCCGTCCGTCCCCGGATGTGCCTCTGGGGCCCCGCCCCCACCCGGGGAGGGGAACGTCGCACGTGGGAACCCAAGCGTGGTTGTTTGTCGCAGATTCACATGTAGACCCCGAGCCCGGGAGCCTCACGGACATCCTGCAGCGCCTAACGGGTAAGGACACCCCAGTAAGTCCGGCCCGTGGCTAGGACTCACCAGGAAATCCACGGCTGCCGCTCCATCATCCTCGGTGGCTGTCTGGGGACACACGGTGAGCGAGAAAGGGCCGGCTCCAGAGGTCACAGTCCATGCTTCCTCTTAAAGAACATTCTAGAAGAGACCAACTTCAAGAAGTGGACCCCAGAATGGTTTTGTGGGTCCCAGTGTCCAGCATTTGGGTGGCAGAGAGGTGGTGTGTCCGTGGGAGGGATGGCAGTGGTGTGAGCCTGGCCTCCTGGTCTTCACCGTCACCGCGGTGACAGCCGGGCCCCAGGTGTGCCTCCACGCTGGGGGCTGGCCACGTGTCACCGCGGAAGTGACCGAGTCCAGTAACACGGGCGCCTTGGCATTTCCTGCAAATGTGGTGAATACACGCTACCAGGAGTGAGACGCCGCACAGGGGAGCCGTGTGAGATGCAGCATCCCTTCAGCGACGTCAGTGTTAAAATGGCTACACGTGTGAGCGCGTGGTTTCCAGAACCCAGAGAAATCACTGCGTTCTGCTCGATGGAGGCTTTACACTGGGAACAGCAAACCCCTGAAGATAAGATGCAGAACGGGGTGCACGACGGAAACAGCACCCCCAGGGCGCTCACGCGCAGGCTGAGGCGCGGCGGGTGCGGAGACCAGGCAGCTGCTGTGCGGCGCCAGCTCGGGGCCGAGGTGCTCGGGGCGCCAGCCTAGAAGATGCTAGCGTCGAACCCACCATGCCCCGTGATGCAGGGGGAAGGGACACACCGACATGTCCCCCACACCGGTAGGTAGGGGCACAGTCACAGTGTGGTCATTAGCGCCTCTCTGCCCACGGCTTCCGGGAGCTGGAGCAAGGACCCCAGACTTACCAGAGCTGCATGGCCGGGGTGGACCACGGCTGCCTGTAAAGGATCAGAAGCCTCCCTGCTGGGCTCCGAGGGCCACCTGGGGCTCGTGGCAAGTGCCCTGCAGTGCCTGTGACGGGCTGGGAGTGGCCACGGGGTAAGTAAGCAGAGGGACCTCTCCCGCTAGACGCCGCTGGGGACGGGGGCTGCCCCGTGGGCTCTCATTGCCACCCTCTGCTGCGGGAGGCCTGGAGGACGCCGTTCACAAAGGAGGATTAGGATGACACGTGACAGCAGAGCCACGATGGCCAGACGCACGGT
>NC_043714.1:77207752-77210264 GCF_006229205.1 Suricata suricatta
GCGCGGGGGGTCCGGTGACACCTGGGCGGGGCGAGTCCGAGAGGGGTGGGGGCTGCTCTGCGGAGAGCGGCCGGGGGACGCCCCTGGACACCCGGCGGATAAAGGAGGGGGTCGAAGCAAAGTGACCAGGACAGGACCAGGCTCCGCTGACCCCGTGCAGGTGCAGAGCAGTGTGGTGGGAATAATCGAAGGTGGAGCCTGGGCGGGGGGCAGGGGGTCAAGATCAACAGAAACCGTTAGATCTCCCTGCGGAAGCGACAGCTCAGGTAAGGGGGAAGGGATGGATCCTCAATCAATGCAGCTGCTTCAGATTCTGTGTCTCCCTCTCTCTCTGAGCCTCCCCTGCTCATGCTGTCTCTCTGTCTCTCTCAAAAAATAAATTACAAAGAAAAACATTAAAAATAAAATAAAATAATCACCTAAAACTCAAAATTTATAGGCCCTTTCCAGTATTACCTCCTAAATACCTGCTAAAATGTTAAAATTTACAACACACAAGAGAGGGACACCTGGTCAATTAAGTGTCTGACTCTTGTTTTCAGCTCAGGTCATGTTCTCACAGTTCATGGGTTTGACTCCCACGTCGGGCTCTGTGCTGACATTGCGGAGCCTGCTTGGGATTCTCGGTTTTCCTCCCTATCTGTCCCTCCCCTGCTCTCTCTCTCTCTCTCAAAATCAATAAATAATTTTTTTAAATGATAAAATTTACAAGACAAGAAAATAAGAAACAATGAATAAGTAGAAATAAGCTAGTGGGGGTGTCAAACACTGATAGTATTAGACCCGAAATACAAAGTGAATCTGCCTACAGAAGAATAAGAACATAGAAAACATGACAAAAGAACCAATTACAGTAAAAAAAATATTAGCAAGTAGGCACCTGGGGGGCACAGGTGGTTAAGCGTCTGACTCTTGATCTCGGCCTCAGTCATGATCTCACAGTTCCTAAGTTCGAGCCCACATCGGGCTCTGTGCTGATGGGTAGGGCCTGCTTGGGATTCTGTCTCTCCTCTCTGCCCCTCCCCCACTTGTGCACACTCTCTCTCGTGCTCTCTCGCTCTCTCAAAATAAACTGAGAAAAAAATTTTTAAATATGGGGATCTCACTGAAAGACAAGAAATCCAAAGAGAACTCTCAGCAATGAGAAATCTCGCCGTTGAGTATAGAAACACGACAGAGAAATGAAATACCGTATTGTGCACAAATGAAGGGCGAGACGCTGGACTTTGAGCTGTTAACCGTCCAACAGGTACTTTACCAGCAAAACAGGTCTATTCAGAGAATTGCGACTCAGGCCACGTGAGCTGCGGTGGAACTGGAGGCGATACCGCAAAGGGGAGGGACAGTGTTTTATGACAAAGAAGTAGGAAGTTGGGAGGGTTGTTTTGAAGGAAAGTCCACTGTGGAAAAGCAGACCTTCAGGGTCATGAGGCTTCTTTCGGCCCGCGTGGCAGTTGGTGGATTTCCAGTAGCAGCCGCAATGGCCGCCTCCCCTGCTGAGCCCGGGCCCTGGCGCCTCCCTCCCGGGACCTGACGCCTCCCTCCCGGGCCGCCGGGTCCCTGACGCCTCCCTCCTGGGACCTGACGCCTCCCTCCTGGGACCTGACGCCTCCCCTGCTGAGCCCGGGCCCTGGCGCCTCCCTCCCGGGACCTGACGCCTCCCTCCCCGGCCGCCGGGGGCCAGCAGATCCACATCCCAGCAGCCCCTTCTAGCTTCGAAAGTCCACCTCCGCGAGGTTTCTCTTTACTATTTTCACAAAGCTGACCAATTACATTAAGGACACTTACAGATAAAAGGAGACAGAAATACAAAGAGAGTCTGGAATCCACGGAAATAGAAAGGAACAGTCCACCACAGAAGTAGGCAGATCTCCAGAAGAAATTGAGGGGATGCAGCACAGGCAGAATCACAGTCAGACCCGAGAGGACTTCCCAAGGCCGCCACGGGCAGGGAACCGACTCCGGGATTTGTCTGTGGTCTCCATGTTTGGGTGATGGGATAATATGAGACGTGGGGACTGATGGCGGGAAGGAAAGCCCTAGAACACAAGCAGCAACGCGTGTCTGACTCCACACCCCCAGGGACCCCGCCTCCGCGCCCCTCCCCCCCCCCCATACCAGCGCCCATGGCTCAGGCCCCAGCTCTCCCAGGACTTGGGGCCTGGTTTTCAACAGCTGTATTTAGTACATTGGATTGGATTCCCGCGGTGCTTGAAACTTGGTGCAAAGTGTGTCGGCTGTTGTGAGCTTCTGAGACGTGTTCCTTGTCCCTCAGTGCCGTCCTGTCACCTGGCCCCTCGGCGGCCGCGCGGCCTCAGCGGTGCCCCGGACAGCAGTCCCCACGCTTGTTGGGAAGCCCTCTGTGCGCACACAACACAATGGCGCGCTTCTCCTGCCCCGCGTCAGGCGGGTCGTGCTCAGCACAGTGAGGAAGGAAGGGCGGACGCACTGGTTTCCAGCCTGCAAAGTCAGTGGCGGGAGCGCCCCGCCTTCAAAGCCCGTTCTCCCCACC
>NC_043714.1:77210364-77211847 GCF_006229205.1 Suricata suricatta
TGAGGCTGCATCGTGAGTCATCCCCTACCTGCTCTGCCCAGGCCACTGGGCTCCTCCAGCGCCTGCCAGTGCTCTGGGGCTGTGGCTGAGGCACCAGCCGGGGGCCTGGGCAAGCATGTCAGGCGTAGTGTTTCCTAGAAGAGAGCCCCCGAGGAGCTGCAGAGGACACCCGGGCCGAGGAGACTCCTGGGACAGCAGGGAGGACGGTGAACTCCTCTGGCCGGCTGCAGGGGGACCACCGAGAAGCCACCTCGGCCAGGCACAGACATACACTCCCCTTAAGGAAGCCATCTGTGTGCCGTGCCCGGCTGGCCTCCCACAGTTGCCCCCGGGACAGCCGCCCCCCCCCAGACCTCATGGGAGGAAGAGGTTTTGAACAGGTGTGAGACGGCTGGGGTCTCCTAGCTGGCAGGAGCCGGCAGCCTGTCCCGTGGTGCCAGGGGCAGGTGACACCCCGGGAGTAGAAAGGGGCCTGGAGGCCAGGGTGGGTGGTGGGCTCTGCTCACCCTCCCTCCAGCCCGCCCCCACCTCCCTGGGGGAGAATCTGGCACTCAGCTCACAGCAAGGCAGGGAGCGAGGGGCCCCCCTGTGGCTGACCCAGCCTTAGGTGCACCCGCCGAGTGGCCCACTGGCACTGGTTCTGTGTAGAGTCCCTGCTGGAGGAGAGTGTGGGCCCTCCTGGCTCAGGCTTCGGGGCAGGAGGGCTGCCCCCTGGAGCCTGCTCTTCTCCCCGCCCCTGCTGGACGTGGCTGAAGGGGACACAGAGTCACCAACAGAGGAGCCTCTGGACCCTGCGGGCACATGGGCACCAGCTGGAGCCCGGGCTTTGCAGACCTGGCCAGCCCTCATCCCTCCAAGCCTTGAGGTCTTCCCGTGAGCACTCCACGCAAGCCTTCAGATCCCACAGGCCCACGGAGGACACAGCAGGGTTGGCCTCTGCAAAGTGCCCGGCTCTCGGCTTCCACAAGCGCTCAGAGGGGGTTCGCCTCTCCTGCCACTCCCACGTTGCCTCTTCCCTGTAGGCTCTGCTCTGTGGGGACCTTGCTGGCTGCTGTGAGGCAGGCCGCATCCACACAGCTCCCCCGAGGGCATGTGTGTGAGTCCCTCCGTGCAGCGGGGCACAGCAGCCCCAGCAGGTGAGCACCGGGACGGGCCTGTGTCACCAGAGGGGAAGCCGAAGCTCAGAGAACTCACGCACCTGCTCGGCCTGCAGCTCATCCGTGGCAGAGGCACCAGCGGCACTCACGCCGCCCGGCCCTCCTCTCGTGCCCTCACCTCCTCCCCCCCAGGACCTGGGATTCCAGGGCAGTGGCACATCCTGCCAACAGCCTGCAGTGAATGCATCCCCGGGTCAAGGTCCTTTCCTGCGCCTCCCTGGTCCTCCAGCCTCGCTGTGTGAGCGCTGGAGGGCGATCTTTGCATGCACCTGCTTCTCCTGAGCCTTTGGTGGTGGGGGTGCGCTGGGCTCTTTCTAAAATTCCTC
>NC_043714.1:77211947-77213528 GCF_006229205.1 Suricata suricatta
TGTTTGTCCCTCCCACATCATACCTGTGGGACGAAGATCAGAGTGCTGCTGGGGGCCCGAGTCTTCCCCGGGCCCCCCACTGCAGGACCAAGCCGGCCGCCCTCTGGGACCTGTCCCTTCCCCCCGACCGGGGCTCGGAGCCGAGCAGGCAGCCACTGTCTGCGCTCTGCTGTCTCAGCAGCCAGTGGGGAGTGCACCCTCCTCCCCAAGAGCCACAGTCCAGTGCCCCGGGCCCGCAGCACCTGCCACTCAGCCCCCACCCTGCCCTCGGGAGGCCGGGCACAGGCGGCCTGGAGGTGGCAGCGCGGTGGGTCCTCCAGGGACTCAGCAGCCAGCAGGGAGGGGCTGTTAGGTGCTCCCACGGAGGGGCGGGGTGGGCGCACCTGAAAATGGGCCCCAGCTCCTGGAAGGTCTGGTGCAGCTCCAGGTGCAGGCTCTCCAGGCCCTGCTCCCTCCAGATCTGCAGCACCCGCAGCCACTTGTTGCCAGGACAGCGGGGTATGGCCTCGAAGGGCAGCACCGCCTTGGGGGCTGCAGCAGCTCCGGCACCTGGCGCGCCTGCCCTGCCCGGGGAGGGCCAGGGCCCTGCCAGCCATGCTCGTGCCTTGGCCCCGAGTGCCATTCCGATGCTCCCTCCGCTCCCCCCGTCAGCGCAATCCTTTTATCTGGCTGGAGGCCTGGAGGGGCAGCTCGATCACGTCATGGGAGACTTTGTCCCTGGACCAGGCCAGGAAACCCGGGAAGGGGTCAGGGCTGGAGGCCTTCAGAAGAGATGGATGGGCACCTTGATCACAATTACGAAAGGCCTGCTGGCGGCAGGATGCGGAGAGCAGGGGCAGGGGCGGGATTGGGGGCTGAGTGGGGTTGGCGGGGCTTTGAGGCCTTCCCTCCTCCGCGGTGGGGGAAGGGAGCAAGATGGTTGGGGTCCCTTATCTTTCAAGAGATAAGCCCCTTGTGGCCCTGCCTGCTCTCCATGTCTGGCGCAGCCTGCCTCCTGGAAGCTGGGGAGGGGAGCCGTCTGAGGCCAGCCTCTCCCGCCCAGAGGAACCACGGAGGGGCTCCAACACGGAGGTGCCCCAACTCCAGTGCCTCCCCGCCCCCCAGTCCCGAGTCCAAGGAGCAGGTCCCAGAGGAGCGATCTCGCAAGGCCCCTGGGTTGGGGCGCACACGGGAGGGCTGGGGGCCCGCCGCTTCCGGCCCCACCGCCTTGGCAGGCCCTGCCTCTGGGGAAGGCAGTCCTCTGGGGAGGCCTGGCCAGGGGGTGGGCGCAGGGAGGGGAAGGCAGAGCTGGGGGTCAAGGCCGGCCTGGCCGCAGCCCACAGGGGGCGCTGGCGAGGCAGATCCCCGGGCCTGGTGCTCCCTGACCCAGCTGTGCACCTGGCATGGTGTGTGTGGAATGGAGAAGGACACAGGTCAGGGGCGGAACCGGGCAAGGCCTGGGCGAGGAGATCCAGAATAGGGGGCGCGCCCCCGAGGTCCCCTTCAGGAAGAGGCATGGTGAGCCGAGGGGCGCACTGAAGCTCGACCCTGTGTCTGCAAAAGGGCTGGGCCACGCGGGCTGCGGGGAGCATCCCCGGGTCC
>NC_043714.1:77213628-77219964 GCF_006229205.1 Suricata suricatta
GGGTGCACTCCCCACTGGCTGCTGAGACAGCAGAGCGCAGACAGTGGCTGCCTGCTCGGCTCCGAGCCCCGGTCGGGGGGAAGGGACAGGTCCCAGAGGGCGGCCGGCTTGGTCCTGCAGTGGGGGGCCCGGGGAAGACTCGGGCCCCCAGCAGCACTCTGATCTTCGTCCCACAGGTATGATGTGGGAGGGACAAACATGGTGTGCCTCATGCTGCACAAGGACGTGGAGAAGTTGCAGCAAGTGGACAGTCATCATCCCTGGCGGCCGCCCGTGGACCCCTGGGTGGCCTACCGAAAGCATCGAGGGCACAAATGCGGCGTGTTCTTGCTGTGAGAGGGAGTTGGGGAGGGCGGGGCAGGTGGGGGGAGGGGCGGGCAGGGCTGATGGCACCTGGTCTCTGGGTTGGGACAGGGCAGGGGTCTTTAGCTCCCACTGGGTGGCCACCCCTTGGGGACCATGTGTGTCCTGGGGCTGAGGAGGGGTGGCGGGGCCATGCCTGAGAGAGGAGGACGGATGATGATTGCCATGAGGGGCCCCCAGTCTGCACAGGTCTCCATGGGCTCCCCGGGCCGGGTGGGCTTCTCCCTTCCCACGGGTCAGGTCAGCAAGGAGGAGAGCCAAGGCCATGGGCTCGGGCACCGGTCAGCGTGAGCTGGGGGCTGAGGGCCCACCAGCACAGCACGTTGGGGGACCCTGACTTGGGCACAGGTGGCTGAGGAGGGGAGGGGCCCAGGAACGGGGAGAAGGGGACAGGAGAAGACGGCACCTCTGCCCAGAAGCCGAGCTCTCTGTGGGCGGCTGCGTGACACGCGTGTGTGTGTCAAGGGGGAGTGTCCGCTTGGGGGACGAGTCTGCTCCTGTCGGAACAGGTTTGCAGTGTGTGTGCACGGGAGCACGTGTGCACTCGTGGTGGTGCTGGTGTAGGCGTGTGAAGGCGTGTGTGTGTGTGCTCATGCTGACTGACTTCTGTCTCTGTTCACACCGCCGTATGGGTGTTTCATGTGTCTGCGTGTAGTTGCCGGTGTGCTGGCATGTGCGTGGTGTGAGCGTCCGGGGTGTTGTGTGAGTCGTGCATGTGGGGATTAAGGGTGTGCGCAGGTGCTCTCTGTGGTAGTGTGCACAAGCCCGTGTCCGGGTGTGCGCCGTGTGTGGTTCTGGGCACGAGCCGGCCTGTGCCTGCAGACGTCCACCCGTGTGCGGGTCTGCTTCTCACCACCTGCAGGCAGCAGGCGGAGCCCCGAGGGGTTAGGGGTTGACTGGCGCTCCGGGAACGTGGGTCGGGACAGCCCCCTCCCCACCACTCACCCCAGGATGCCCACGGAGCCCCCACACACTCCAGCTCCCTTTTGCTTTGAGAGAATCTGATCTAAATTAGTCCTTTCATCCCTCTGGGGAGGCCTCTCTCCTCCTTCTGAATTTTAGTGTCATCCGTGTGCCATGTTAGTGGCCTCAGGCGAACGGCAGAGGGAGGTGACACTCCGCCCTTACAGGGCTGAGTGCGCCCCAGACCGCCCCGGGTTCCCCCCCCTCCCCTCCTCCACGGCCACGGCCAGTGCCGTCTCCGGAGGGAAGAGTTGACTCTGTGTGTCTCTTCCTTTCTTTGCCCATTTGTTTTCCATCTTAAATTCCACATCTCAGTGAAGTCACATGGCATTTGCTGTTCTCTGACTCGCTTCTGTTTAGCAAGCTACATTCTAGCTCATTCCGTCTCGATGCGAATGGCAGGATGTCCTTTCTTATGACTAATATTCCGTCATACCGGTAAATCTCTGTCTCTGTGGATCTGTGGACACCTATAATCCACGCTGCAAGAAACGTAGGGAGCATCTGTCTGTACAACCTTGTGTTTCCATCTTCCCCGGGAGAGTGCCCCGCGGGGGCATCGTTGGCTCCGGCTGTTTGTACTTGTACAATGTTGGGGAGCATCGTGCTGTTCTCCAGCGCAGCCGCCCCCATTTGCCTTCCCAGCAACGCGCCCCAAGGGTTCCCCTTCCTCCACGTCCTCGCCAGCACCTCGTGCTTCTTGTGCCGTCGGCTTTAGCCATTCCCACAGGTGTGAGGTGATGTCTCACTGTGGTTTGGATCTGCATTTCCCCGACGACGGGTGACGTGAGTGGCTTTCCGCCACCTGTGGGCCCTCAGCATGTCCCCTGTGGAGCAGTGTCTATTTGGGGCTCCGCCTTCTTCCATCGGGGCGCCTGTCTTCTCGGGGAGCCGCCGCAGAACTCCGATCCAGGTTTTGGATATGAACCTGACCGGGTCCGTCAGGAGCAAATACCGTCGCCCGTCCAGCAGGGAGCCGTGGCGCGTTGTTGATGGTTTCCTGCGCTGGGAGACAGCTTTTCACTCCGGTGACGTCCACACGTCGTGCTCGGGCTTTGTTCCCCTTGCCTCCGGGGATGACAGATCTAGAAGAAGGTTTCTACAGCGACTGTCAGACGCATTATGACTCTGTTCTCGTCCAGGAGTTGTATGATTTCAGGTCCACGTCTAGGTCTTTAATCTGTTTTGAGTTTATTTCCGGGTGTGGTGTGAGAAAGTGGTCCAGTTTCCTTGGTTTGCACGGTGCTGTCCGGTTTCCCAGCGCCATTTATTGGAGACCGTCTTCTCCCCATTGCTTATTCTTGCCTCCTTTGTCAGAGATTAATGACCAGCTGACCGTGGGTTTGGTTCTGGGCTTTCTGTCCTGTTCCGTGAATCTTGGAGTCTGTTTTTGTGCCCAAACACACTGTCCTGATCCCAACCGCTTTGCAGCATAGGTTGAAATCAGGGATCCTGTTACCTCCAGCTCTGTTCTTCTCTTCCAAGATTCTTTGGCTGTTCAAAGACTCTTGTGGTTCCATCAATTTTGGCATTATTTGCTCTAGTTCTGCAAACATGGAGTTGGCACATTGATAAGGACGGAGCCAGGTCTGTGGACCGCCCTGGGGCGTGGCCGCCTGAACATATTGGTTCTTCCCGTCCACAGATGGGGGCAGATCCATCCCTCCGTGTGGCCTGCAGGTTCCCTCATCAGGGTCCAAGGTACAGGGTTCCCACCCCCTCGGTTAACTCACTCCTGAGGATTTTATTATACTTGGTGCCATGATAAATGGATTGTTCTCTTCATTTCTGTTTCTGCTACTTCATCCTTAGCACACGAGAGACAACAGGTTGTGTGTGTTCATTTGTATGCTGTGACCTTAGTGGATTCATGTACCGGGTCTAGTTCTTTGGGTTTCTTGGCGTGGCGCCTTCAGGGTGTTTGATATAGTGCATCATGGTCATTGCAAATAGTGAGTGTGTTATACTGCGTCCTGGCTCACTTAAGTCCTTCCGCCAGCAATCAGGAAGAAAAAGGAAATCCAAGGCATGCAAACTGGTCAGGAGGAAGTAAAACTCTGGGCTCTGCTTTGAGTCCAGAACAGGAGGGGGGGTTTGGCTCCTGCCCCGGAGGGCAGGGGACTCCCAGGGACAGGCTGGTGTGACGCACAGCAGAAGCATTCTCAGCAGCCGGAGGGGGGGTGGTGAAGGTCACCAGGGGCCCCTCACTCTGGGCATGGAGTGGGCAGGCCGGCCAGCCTCTCATCTGCCTTCCGGGAGAGGGAGAGGCCCTCCAGGTGCTGATGCGCCACAGGACATCGGCGGGCCTGCGGGAGCACAGTCCATGACCCAGGCGGCAGGGCCAGGCGGAAGTCGTGGACTCTGCCCCACCGCAGAGGGGGGCACCGGGCCCGGCACACAAGGCCTCCCTGAGAGAGAGGGCTGGCGCTCTCGCCCCTGGCAGTCCGCCCGGCCCCCCGGACCCGCAGGCAGCCCCCTGCCTCGCCCCTTCCCCGTGCACACAGGAAGAGGGGTCCAGGCAGCCCCAGCTGCCGACTCGCGTTCCCCTGAAGCCCCTCCCTCTGCTCTACAGAAACGGGCCCGAATGGCGCCAGAACCGACTGAAGCTGAACCCAGATGTGCTGTCGCCTCAGGCCGTCCACAAGTACCTCCCCATGGTGGACGAGGTGGCGAAGGATTTCTCCAAGGTGCTGAAGTCCAGAGTGCTGCAGAATGCCCGGGGGAGCCTGACCGTGGACATCAAGCCCAGCATCATCCACTACACCATAGAAGGTCAGTGCGGTCACGGTGGGAGGTACCGGGCTCGAGGAGGCTGGGGTAGGAGGCCCAGGGAGCCCGTCGCCGCCCCCAGAGTCAGTAACCACTTCCTCTCCACAGCCAGCAATTTAGCCCTTTTTGGAGAGCGGCTGGGCCTCCTTGGCCATAGCCCAAGTCCCACCAGCCTGAACTTCGTCCGGGCTCTGGAGACCATGTTTAAGTCCACCACACAGCTCCTGTTCATGCCCATGGTCCTATCACGCTGGACAAGCCCTAAGGTGTGGAAGGAGCACTTTGAGTCCTGGGACCACATCTACCAGTATGGTGAGGGCCAGAGACCCGGCAAGTGCTGAAGCCAAGAACATCAGGGTCCCCAGTTACCTCTCTCCCCCGGCTGGGGAGGGCTGAGCTCACACTGGGGGAGGGGTGCTTTGTGGTCCTGAGATGCTTGGCTGTGAGGACGGGTCAGGCGGGCTGGTGCTGGGCCTTTGGCCCAGGGGCCGGTGGACTGACAGGCAGGGGCATGAGGACAAGTGCTGCCCAGCACCAGGCCCGGCCCCTGCCTCTCTGTGCTCCACAGCCAACAATGCCATGCAGAAACTTTACCAGGAGATGGCCCTCGGCCGCCCACGGCACTACAGCGGCATCCTGGGGGAGCTGCTGCTGCACGCAGACATGACCCTGGACGCCATCAGGGCCAACTCCATCGAGTTGACCGCCGGCAGCGTGGACACGGTCAGGCTAACAAGCAGCCCTGCCCTGGACATAGCGCCTCCTGGCCACGGGCAGCACTACCTCCCACCCCCCAAGCCAAGTCCTGTTCTGAGCCGACAGGAGGCTCTGATCTGGGGAGGGGGGCACGGGAACCAGCCCTTCAAGGGAAGGAGTTTGCAGTTCTGCGGGTGGGATCTGCACTCCCTGCCCAGTGCAGACTGGATGAGCCCGGAGGGACAAGCAGCTCAGACCTCACTCAAAGGCCTCAGTCCAGGAAGTGGGGAAGGGCCACAGTGTGGCTGGAGGGCGGCCTGCACAGGGTACCCTTCCCAGGGACAGAGTACATTTGGAGGTGACAGGCTGGTGACTGAAGGGCCGCACAGGGCTCCAGCTTGGGGAAGGGAGAGCAGATGGCACGCAGCATGGGGCTTGGGGGTGCAGGTGGCCCCAGCGTGTGGAATGCAGCCCCAGCTTCCGGCCCCTGCCCCCCAGGGTCAGGCAGCAGCATCTCTGATGTCCCACTCAGGGCCAGGCACGCACACCTCTGAGAGGAGGCACAGATGTGCGGTGGGAAACTTCTTGAGCAGAGGCTGACATGCAGCCAGAGTGAGGGTCTGGGGAGGCTGCTCGTGTTGGGAATCAAGGTCTGGGCGGCCCTGCCCGTGGCTGCCCCGGGGGAGAGTACACACTGGCTGCCAACGCAGCCCTGACACACACACACCCTGAGAGGAGGGACCCAAGGGAGGGTCAGATCCAGGCCTTCTCGTGGCTGGAGGAGGCCTGGAACTTTCCTGAGTCTGGGGAGACTTTCCCTGTGAGATCCAAGGGAAGGACACGAGGCAGGTTGCAGAACCTGAGGTCTCGGGTCCCTGGGATGAGTCCCTCTCCAGGCTTTCTCGCCCTGTGGACCTGGGACGACCCTGCCCCCAGGGGAGAGGTCCGCTGGGCCGAGGCGCACGGCCCTCACCCGGGTCCAGCCCTGAGCCCTGCGCCGTGGCCTCTGCAGACGTCCTACCCCCTCCTGATGACCCTCTTCGAGCTGGCTCGGAATCCTGAGGTGCAGCAGGCCCTACGCCAGGAGAGCCTGGAGGCCGCGGCCAGGATCTCGGAGAGTCCCGTGAGCGCGCCCTCGGAGCTGCCCCTGCTGCGGGCCGCCATCAAGGAGACCTTGAGGTAGGCGTGGCAGCCCCTGGCCGCGCCAGCCGCCTGGCCCGCTGTCTGGGGGGCTTGCAGCCTGATGCTGGGGCCGCGAAGCAGCTTCTCCCACGACGCAAGCCCTGCCCCTCCTCTCCCTCTCCCTAAAGGGGTCGGAGCTCATCTCCCTCTGGGGCCCACCTCAATGCCCTGGGCGCCATCCACGGCCGCAACCTCCAAGGCCAGGGGCTGGTCAGGCTCGGGAACTGTGTGTGAGCCCCGCAGGTGCAAGGAAGCAGCTGCTCTTGATCTGGGCTCCCCAGTGCCAGAGGTGACCTGGGAGGGTGGCTGGCTGCTCCCTGGGCGGGCGCCTCCCAGAACAGGAAGGTCACAGAAGGGAAGCCC
>NC_043714.1:77220064-77236506 GCF_006229205.1 Suricata suricatta
CCCAGGACCTGGGATTCCAGGGCAGTGGCACATCCTGCCAACAGCCTGCAGTGAATGCATCCCCGGGTCAAGGTCCTTTCCTGCGCCTCCCTGGTCCTCCAGCCTCGCTGTGTGAGCGCTGGAGGGCGATCTTTGCATGCACCTGCTTCTCCTGAGCCTTTGGTGGTGGGGGTGCGCTGGGCTCTTTCTAAAATTCCTCGCCTTCTTCTGGAGATGCTCGGCTTAAGAATCATCGTCCTTATGCCTCGTCACTTCTCTCTGAGCACAGTTAGCCTTGCCTTTAAAATACCTGATGTCGGGGCGCCTGGGGGCTCAGTCGGTTAAGCGTCTGACTTCAGCTCAGGTCATGACCTCGGGGCTTGTGGGCTCGAACCCCTTACGGGGCTGTGCACTGACAGCACGGAGCCTGCTTTGGATCCCCTGTCTCTCTCTGCCCCTCCCCCACTCACACTCTCCATCTCAAAAACAAATAAATGTTTGAAAAATCTTTAAAAATATATAAAATAAAATAATAAAATACCTGACATCCACTCCCGGGACACCTGTTCTCCCACTGGTGGGCTGGGGGGGGGGGGCGGCTATGCTCTGCCTGAGCGTTTCCGTGGCTTCTTCCTGTCACTCAAGCATGGTCCTTGCCCAGGGCCATGTTTTGTGTGAATTCCTCTGCCAGGGGCTTCCCAGAAGGCTCCACCGGTGCCAGCCCTCCGTGGGCGCTGGTCCCGGTTCTGGGGCGGGCACGGCGCTTCTCCTCACCCGCGGCCTCGTGGGGTTCAGCCTCCCCTCCCCTGATCCTGGGGACAGAGCTGCTGCCCCCGTCATCACTGCTGCTCTCTTCTTCCGAAGTCCTGCCTTCCCCGGGCTTCCAGTCCAGACCTCTGATCCTGCCGGGCCCTCCGCCTCGCAGCCTTTCCAGACCCGGACCCTGGGGGCTGCTGTGCGGGCGGCTCCCTAGTCTGTGATTCTTCTCATCTCGGGAACTTGACGGGGCCTGTCTTTTTTTTTTTGCTAGCCCCGACACATTTTTTTAGGAGTTTGTGATTATCTATAGTTGCTAGAAGCAGAACGTTTCAGAGCATCGGTCCCATGATTTTGCTGGAGTTTGAACGCCCTTGCAGGGCCAGAGGTGGAGGGCCGGCGACGGAGGCTCTCATGGCCTCCGGGTGGGGCTGGGGGGACGGGTCGGCCGTGCGTGTGGCACAGCCTCACCGCTGCTGACCTGAAGTCGCACTGTTTTTGCAAATGTTTTTCCACTTTCCTGCAGAAATATCTGCTTCCTTTGTGAGAGAGGCCCTGCTGCCTGGCCGGTGGCCTTCTCTGCGGTGGCCATCGGTCAACAACGTGAATGCCCGCCGAGGTGCGCGCTGCCGTTCTTTCAGTCGGCGCAGGTACAGGGTGCGGTGCGGCCGCGTGAGGACACGTCCTTGCCCTCCGTGCCCTCCGAGACTGAAGTGTAGAAACAAGTGTCAGCATATTTGTTCCAATCATATTGGCAACGTCAGAAGTACACACCCCAGAATTTTCTTTCAGTGAAAGGTCTGCTGAGTTTCGGGGTCCAGTTTGGTGACCGAATGGCTAGTTGTTGAGTGACCAACAGTCAACCAAAACTAGCGGTAAATATACAAGCGGTCATGGCCGACGATGTTTTCAGGGCGCTCACCCGTGCGGTACGGTGGCCTGGGCACGGTTCCCGCAGCCCTGCGGGTGCGCACCCTCGTGGTCGACTCTACCCAGACACGTCTTCTAGCGTAAACGGAACATTAATAGTGAAGCGTCAGGTCTAAAAGCCTCTGGAAATCATAGACGAATGTCTGCTGGATTTGTGGTGACAACACTGTTAGGAGTCCAGAAACAGGAGAGCAGCGTGTTCAACGTGCAGGCAGAACGTGAGGAGCAACATGGAGCCTAAACACAGCTAAGGGCACGTCCACCCACACCTGCTGAACAAAGCAGTGGAGGCATGTGGGGCCCGTTCCGCCAGAAAGCCTGCTGAGGAGACCCAACTGTGACGGCAAAGCCTCCGGGGGGGACGTATGTGATCGCAAAGTCCCTAGAGCCATCCAGGAAAGCGTGACCCTGGACAACAGCATGGCCCCCCCCATTTGAGGATCAGGATTGATCAACACATGTCCTGGGAGATTGGGGAGCAGCGCTAGTCGGCGTGTTGGGCCCTGCTTTCCTTTGTTCTAGAAAATGTGCGCGTGACCTCTTGATCAGAATGGATCAGAGGCTGGAGCTGGATTTTCTAGGACTCAGACTCCCTGGTGATCGTGGTTGCGGTGAACGGGCAGATTTTGTGAATGAAACTCCCTCCCTGGTCAGGGGCGCCTTCCCCACGGACTGTTGTTTGGATATACTACACGCGTAGAACAAGACCCTCGTTAGTGCATTTCCTTCATGCTCTTTGAACGTCGGTAATGAATTATGTTCTTGTTTTTGACTTTCTGTTCTCCCATGAAAATAATAATCTTTTCTGGAACATGTGATCTTACCCAAAACCTCACAGTTACAAACAATATAATCATTAAACGAGTGATGTAATCACCCGTGGCATATAAGTCACTAAGCATCACAGTAAAGTGTGGCACTGCCACCACTCACGGTGTCTGTGTTCTTTCTTATAGATCCTGCGCCGACACCAACCCCCTACTCAGGGACCCGTAGACAGTGGTCCATGGGCCGGTCCCCGCAGAGGCCGACACGGGCCCCACCGAAGGAGCCACTCAGAATTGGCTTTAAAAAGAATGAAAAGGAGGGGCGTGTGGGGGGCTCCATTGGCTAAGCAGCTGACCTGGCTCGGGTCATGATCTCACTTCAGATTCTGTGTCTCCCTCTCTCTGCCCCTCCCCTGCTCGTGCTCTGTCTCCCTGTCTCTCTGACTCCCTCTCAAAAATAACATTTAAGGGGCGCCTGGCGGGCTCAGTCGGTTGGGCGTCCAAGTTCGGCTCGGGTCATGATCCCACAGTTCATGAGTTTAAACCCCGTGTCAGGCTCTGTGCTAACAGCCCAGAGCCTGCAGCCGGCTTTGGATTCTGTGTGTGTCTCTCTCTGCCCCTCCCCTGCTCACATGTGCTCTCTCTCTCTCAAAATAATTAAATATTTTTTTAAAGAATAATAACATTTAAACAAACTTTTTAAAGAAAAAAAGGAAAGTGAGTGACAGGGATGCCTGGCTGGCTCAGTCAGTGGAGCATGCAACTCTTGATCTCAGGGTTGTGAGTTCAAGCCCTACATTGGGCCTAGAGCTTACTTTATTTTTTTTAATTTTTTAATCTTTTTGTTTATTTATTTTTGAGAGAGAGAGAGCATGAGCAGGGTAGGGTCAGAGAGAGAGGGAGACACAGAATCCAAAGACAGGCTCCAGGCTCTGAGCCAGCTGTCAGCACAGAGCCTGACACAGGGCTCGAACCCACGAACCGTGAGATCATGACCAAACAAAGCCGGACACTCAGGCAACTGAGCCACCCAGGCGCCCCTAGAGCTTACTTTAAACAAAATAAAAAGAAAAAAGGAGCACGAACCAAGGCGTGGATGTAAAATGTGAGCATGACCACAGCAGCTGCCACGCTTCTGTGGCCACACTAACCAGCCCTGACCATGGACAGCCCACAAGCCTTCAAGCTTTGAAACCCTTGGATCCTCCGGATGCCATCAGTCCCCAGCTCCAATACATCTTCATCAGTAATCAGAATCAGCTGGTCTTGACCTTGGCATATGCCAAGGACGCTGTGTTGACGTTAAGCCTTTCATCCACCCCGTCAGGGGCTCCAGGACAGCGCCGGGCTCCCTTGCCGATGACGCCGATGACGCCGATGACGGGAGGCGGGCCCTACTGCCACGCTGCGAGCGCCCCAGGAAGCCTGAGCAGTTTTCGCTACAACCCCGTGATCTGGACAGACGGTGTAACCCCTCTAGCTCCGCATGGTTCCTTAATCTGCAACACGCTACTGACGGCATAATAACGGCAATGGGCGTAAGGCCAGAGCACTCACGGTCACCCGCCCCGCACGTGTAGCCGGCACATACAAACAAGGGGACGATGGAGGAGCGCACCGGTCCTCGGGCCACCTGATCCATCTGCTGACGGAGGCCTCAGATACGAAGATCTTTGCCTGAGGGCGCAGACTAACCCGTGAGACCAGGGGGATTGGAACCCGCGTCCCCGTGGCTTCCCGGGGTCCTGCCACTGGGGGTGGGGAGGCCAGGGACCACGAGGAAGAGCCGCCCTGGGGAAGCAGAGCCCAGGTGAACGTCCTGAAGGACTCTGGGTCCGACTCCGGGGTTCAGGGGAGTCTGTGGGCCCCAGGGTCCTGCATTCTCTCCAGGCCTTTTCCACCTTCCCCCAGACATGGATCCTGTGAGGGTCCTCCACTCGGCCAGCAAACTGGACTAACGGGTCTCCCCGGAGACTGACACTGACCTGTACTCACCCCCCGAGGACGGTGTGCGCACATGCATGGCTCAGTCCCGAGACCCCTAGGCCGGGTACCGGCTGCTCCAGGAACAGACTCCCAGAGCCCCCAGGGCCCCCGTCGGAGGAGTCCCTCCAGTGCACCTGCAACTCCGCAGCCAGCTGGGGCTCCCAGAGGCCCGGGGTTCGCTGCAGACTCGACAGTCCTCCGTCCAGCAGCCCCCGGAGGAGGCTTCGCTCTCCCAAACCCAAATAAGCCTCTCCTCTGTTTCTCCCAGAGAGAAGCTAAGGAGGAAACACCTGCTACAGAACAGCCGCCGGCCCTCCTCCAGGTGATGTCTGGGAGAGGTGCCAGCTGCCCGGAGCCAGGGGCCCCGCACACCTCGGATGATTCAAGTCCCGGGGAGCCTGTGCACAATCCCTTGTGTCAGAGGGCGCCGGAGGCAGACCCAGACGTGGGGAGCCATTGGCCTGGTCTCTGCTGGGGTGACGTGCCCTGGTCACCACGGGGGACCCCAGGAGGATAAAAGCTGGTTCGTGGGGCAAGAGGGAACGGCACTCACGAATTGGCTGTCCGTGTGGGGAGCAGTGAGCCCTGGGGTTCCAGAACGGTCCACACCAGGCACTGGTTTCAGCCGGGGAGGAGGGCAGGATGTCCTGACAGTCCTCCAGGAAGAGACCCGTGTCTGGGGGAAGCAGAAAGGGCACGTGCCCCCCAAGCCCAGGGGCCAGGCCTGGCTACAGGGGTTCCACTGGGAACCTGCCCTTGCCAAACATCACTGTCTACGTGGGGTTAGGATCCAGTGCAGCAGAGAAAGGGAGACTCCCAAGACCTGTCCCGCCCCCTGCCCCCCAGGCGCCCACACGAGTGTTCCGTGGCCGGATGTTAGCTCCTGGCCACACAGCCCTGGTTGCAGGGATGGCGCCCACCGGGTGGGGAACGGCTCTGAGCCTCTGACAGGTCCTGACTCAGCCTGTCCTCTTCACAAGCACCGGTCTCTGGTTTCGGGGAGGCAGCTGGGGCTCAGCACGAAGCAACCTGCCAGGCCGACGCAGGCAGTAATGGAGGGAGCCCGAGATCCGCCCCCGGCCACCGGAGAAAGCCCTCCCCCTCGTCCCAGGCCAGGCCCCTCGCAGGGGCTGAGGTCTGACCAGGGCAGGACCGGCCGGCAAGGTGAAGAGGCTGCGGCAGACGTGAGGCAGAGAGTGGGGTGCTGTCCGGGAACGTGAACCCGCGTTTGCGGGGGAGACCCGCTGAGAGAACCCAAGTCCCCGACCCGTCTTCTGCGTGTCCCCTCCACACCCTTGCTCTGCTGCTGCCGCAAGGCCCTCCCCTGCCCATCCCTGCACGGGGGACCTCTGACTGTCCTGCTCTCCTCCGCTCCAGGGCCCAGCTCCCTCGGGCGACCCCCCGTCAGGCAGATGCCGGGTCCCTGCTCAGAGATACCTCTGCGGTGCAAGGAAATGTTTTCACTTTAATTTTTTTAACGACAAAAAAGAGTTATAAGGATAATGTATATGAGATAAGACATATAATGTAAGACTCCAACCTGGAGGGCTGGTTCAGTCATAAAATTGTGAACTTTCCTTTACGGGGAGAAGCGTCCACGGCCGATGCCCTGGACCCAGGAGATCCTAACGCAGCCTCGAGCTACTCAAGGTCGTTTCCGCGGGCGCTTCGCAGGAGCCCCGTTTCTTGAGGTCTCGCGGCCTCTCCCCTCTGCCCGCCGGCCCGCACCCGCGCACACCGCCCTCCAGAGGACGCAGGGAGCGGCGGGGTTTCAGGAGCCGCGATTGTGTGGCCGCAGCTCCTTTGGGCTCCGAGGACGTACTTCCCGAGCATCTGCTGCTCCCCGAGGGGTTTTGTACATTTTGTGCGAGTGTTTGGGATACAGAACAGATTCCAAAGCAGACTTTTCTTCGCGGAGTTTACGTTCCAGTAAGAGGGGCGGCCCAGCGGGGGGCCAGGCACGCGTGTGTCCGCAGTGCTGAGCCCGGAGGGAGGGCGGGGCCGGGGGCCGGGGGCCGCGACAGGGGCGCAGGCGCAGCGGAGGTCCCCAGCCTCTCTCTCATGAGGTCACCATCTTTTCACCTCATTTCCAAGTTTTCATTACTTTTTTCCCCTTAACAGGGAAGCAGGAGACGGAGATACCCCTCTGTGGGGACGCGCAAAGCCACAGAGAGGCCGCCCAGTAATTCCGTCACAGACCACGAGTCTGAAAACCAAGCCAGGAGGGCAGCCGGCGGGGAAGGGGGCGGTGGCACTGAATGCTGGTGGTTGAGGAAGCACGTTCGGGACTGAAACTGAGCCCTGGGTTTGCATCGTGGTGACCCAGGTGTCCACGAGCAAAGCGGTATTGGGGGGGGGGGATCTTCTAGACCGGGTTCCAGAGGAGGAAACGTAGAAACGGCACATAGAGACGATTCTCCCGCGTTTTTCTATAAAAGGAAGTAGAAAGACGCTGAGGAGGACGATGGGGAGGACGCTGGAGAAGACAGTGGGGAGGACGCAGGGAGGATGCGGGGAGGACGCGGGGGAGGACGGTGGGGAGGATGCGGGGAGGACGTGGGGGAGGACGCTGGGGAGGGCAGTGGGGAGGACACAGGGAGGATGCAGGGAGGACGATGGGGAGGATGCAGGGAGGATGGTGGGGAGGACGCAGGGAGGATGGTGGGGAGGACGCAGGGAGGATGGTGGGGAGGACGCTGGACTGGGTATTAAAGGTCAGGAGAAGGGCTACATCCCAGCACGTTGCTACACTGGGGGGCGGGGGAGGACCCTGTTCTACCGAGAGCATGGCTGACGGTGCAGGACAGAGCGCGGGAACCTCCTGGAGCCGTGTCCTGAGCAGGTGAGAGGGACGGTACTCACGGGGCCACCGGAGGGGCAGCTGTGGGCACGGTGTGTGGCCTCCTCTGAGGATGGAAGCGAGGCCACCGGCGGAGAGCGTTGAAAGGTGAGGAGAGTGTGGGGCGCGGACCATCTAGTGGGGGGAGCAGGGCGGCTGACTGTCCCCCGGGGGAGCAGGGCGGCTCGGTGCAGGGCAGGCACGGGGCACAGTGACCCGGCCTCCACTCTCACGGAGTGCTTGGTCCAGTGGGGCCGGGGGCAGTGGGCACCACTCCAGAGGGATCGCTCGCCCCCAGGCACAGAGACACCTGCTGGTGTGACCCCGGGGACAAGTGAGGTGACTGCGGCTGGCAGGAGCCGTGTGGACGTGCTCTGGTGAGGTGGGGGCTGTCTCCGAGTCACACACGGCCCCTCAGTGTCTCACACACAGGAAAGAGTGCCCTCGAGGTGCCCCCACACACTTGGACACGCCCGTGAAGGAAAGAAAAGAAATACAGAGAGGACACAGTAGCTGGCCGGGAGTCGGCGGCCCCCAAGTCCCCGCCTCAAGTCACGTCCCGTCGGCACCCAGGGGAGAGGGGTCGGCTGTGTGCCATGGGCAGACACACCCCGGTGGCCGCACTTCCCTGAGGGGCCCTGGGTGGGTCAGGCAGGTGCCCGGGGGGGCGAATGTTGATCCCTCCTTGGGGGGCGCCGGGCCAGGAGGGTGAAGTGAGGAGCCGATGGAAGGCGAGAGGTGCTCACTGAGCCCGGGGAGCATCGGTGCGCAGCCACGGCGACGAGGTGACCGATGCTCGGGGGAGACACCGGAGGAGTCAGACGCTCGGCGCGGGGACCGCGGCCTTTGACGCAAGCTCTCGCCGCCCGAACGCAAGCTAGCACCCCACCCCGACGCGGGACGTGCGTGGTGTTCCTTGGACACTCCCGGCCGCCCAAACACAAGAAAGGACCAACAAAATGGCTAAAGTGATAAGAGTCCCCAGATTCCTATCCAGAAAAAGGTAACTCCATCAAGTCTGAAAGTCCAGGAACTGCCTACTAGCTCAACGGTAATGCTTTGCTAGCGGGAAAAATCCCCGTAGCTTGACCACAGCCGGGCCTCCAGAAGTCTCCAGCACGTGAAAGACTCTGGAAACTCCCTCTTGACTTCAGCCCCTCACCCGACTCCATGAAACGCGCCCCCCACCCCGACCCCCACCCCAGGGCAGCTCTCTCTGTCCACGGGTCCTGTCCCCGCCCTTTAATAAAATCTCCTTTTTGCAACAAAGGCGTCATCAAGAATTCTTTCTTGGCCGTCGGCTCCGGACCCCACACACCCCTCATCACCCCAAAACATTATCACACGGCTCCCAATGCGTGGGGTGAAGCGTGTTTTCATCCCGACTCTGGACTTGGGTGCAAATTCGTGAGTCCTTTCTCTTGTCTTCCTTTATTCTCATTTCAGGGGCTGGTCGGGAAGTATGGTCTTCCCGTCACCCCAAAACTTCATCAACAGCCCCGGGTGCGGGACTCTGGTCTGTGTGGGCACCTCTGGTGTGCGGGCTGCAGGGTCTCTGGGAGAGGGGCCCCAGGGCTCCGGAGCCATAGAAGGAATGGAGCCAACTTCTCAGAGCGATTTCACTCTTAAAGCCTCGTTTTCTCCAGCGAAGCAGGGGACAGACCACCTGCAGGGTGAAATGAGACACTGCAAAGCCCTCGGCATTTCTGAGAGGCTGCTTCGGGCTGCTGCCACCTCTCAACCTTGCCCCTTCCCGGAAGGAAGGGGTGGGGCCAAGCGCCTTGCCTCTGATTTGAGAAACAGCCCAGTGCTGTCTGGATTACTTGTCTGTCTGCGCCCAGGTTGGAGAGGCTGGGCGCTGGCGTGTCTGGCCTGGGGCGCTGCGCGTGCTGGAGGAGGCAGGTCCCATGGGAGACTGCGGGCGGCGGGAGGCAGACTGTGGCTCTGCTGCTGAGTCTGGCTGGAGGGGACACTGCGGGGGGGCATGACTTTCCCAGCCCCGCCTCCCTGCGCCCCACCCAGGGCCTTCTGCTGGTCCTGTCTGACCCCTCCTTGGCTCCTCTGATTTCCTTCTCCAGGGCTCTCTCAACCCCGTTTCAGGAGGCCTCTGCCCCCCTCCCTGCCCCCGCTCCCCGGAGCACCTCGATCCTGCACCCAGGCCCCTCCGGGTCCTGGGTCGCAGGTTGGGACCCGCGTCCCTTCCCGCCATGGCCAGGCCCCGGGGCTTCTGCACACCCGGCGGCTGATGCTGGCCTCCGCTCTGCACCCCGCTGTCCCCCACGGCCTGGGCCTTACGATGCCACCGCCACGCCAACCTTGCCGGCAGCACCTGCTGGGGACCCATAGACTCCGCCTGAGCGGTTTGCGAGCCTGCTTTTCAGACGGAGAGGCCAGGAGGGTGAGGTGGAACCTGACTCTTCAGGCAGGGTGGGGGAGGGGCATGGCGGGTGGGTGTGTGGGATGGGGTGCAGGGCAGGGTGGGGATGGGGCGGGGCTACACACACACACCCACCGCCCTGTGTGACCAGCCTCACTCTATTAAAAAAGCCTGCAACGGTGGCTCCCAGCGGGGCCGGGCTCCAGCCCACGGGCGCCGCTCAACACGGTCCAGCCCGGGGCTCCGCGGCCTGGCTCGGGGCTCCGGGCGCTGTGGGGCAGGTGCCGGAGGAGACGAGGTCCGTGTGCTCTCTGGGCCCAGGCTGTGGGACGAGTCCACTCCGGGGTCGGGATGAAGGCCCAGGTGTGGTCATAGACCTGCAGCCTCTGGACGTTTCTTCCATGTTGTGGCAGGACTTTTCCCACCATCCCCGACGGCCGCCTCGCACTTCGAAGAGCGACGAGGTGGACGCACAGAGCAGCAGGCCCGAGTTACCGGAGGAAGCATCAGAAAGGAAGCCAGCAGGAAAGTTCTCTTTACGGAGGGGAAGGTGCAGGCTGGCGGATATGGGAGGGCCCTCCCCCCTCGTTCCTTCCCAGGTTCTACCCCTTCTGGCTGGATCGCCCCAGTGCGGGCTGGTCCATTCCCGATTGGCTCGGTCATTGTATGCGGGCAGGCCTGTGGCCACACTTCCCCTTTTGTCAAATTCCTGAGGGAAACCGAGGAGGGGCCCGTGCAGGTCTGTTACATTCTTCAGACGAGTCTTATGCCTGAGGGGGCTTGCTGTGGCCAGACAGTCCCCACTTTGTTCCAAAACAGGTGTCTTGCCCACCGGGGACCTGGCCTGCTGACACCCATCTCCTACCTACCGTGAGCAACAGAGAAGTGCGAGGCTGGAAGCAAACCTTGGCCAGGAAGGGGCGTGTGCGGCCCAGAACTCCCCTCCCGGACACGTCGAGAGCTGCAGCACCGGCCTGTGTCGCCGCGCTGGGAACCAGGGGCCACCACCATGAGCCTGACGCTTGTGGCCCGTGTCCTTGTCACCCTCCCAGGAGCCTCCCTGGGACCCCGAGGTGTGGGACAGGAGTGAGGCGGGACAGCTCGGAACACGCAGGCCCTGAGCCCGTCCCCAGCAAGCCTCGGAGGACATACGTTGAGGACAGAGCACAGAGGCGGTGGAGGACTGGCGGGGCGGCCACAGGGGACTCGCCTACTCACCCTGAACCCTCAGGGCCACCAGGTGACCCCATGCCCCGCATGCCAATGTGCTCCAGGGGCCTCCCGCCATCAGTGCCCCCCTGCCCCTGCCTCAGGGGGCTGCCTCCCCCCTGAACCCCCCATCCTGGCCCTCAGGGGGCGCCTCCCCCCACCCCAGCCCTGCCCTGGCCCTCAGGGGGCCGCCTCCCCAGCCCTGCACAGTTCACAGCAGCCAGGGCACAGCTCAGGAGCACAGAGCCTGCGGCCTGACTTACACCCCAGAGCAGCTGGTGAGGCTCGGGTTCTGCCTGCAGGGAGGCCCCGCTTGCCCAGCTGCCCCCCCCCACTGCTCCCCCGGGGACGCCTCTGGAATGAAGTTCATGCACAGGAGTCCTGCCTCAGCGTCTGCTTCGAGAGAGCCAGACCCCAGGGGCACCTGGGACCTCAGTCACTTCAGCGCCAGACTCTTGATTTGGGCTCAGGTCAGGACCTCACAATTTGTGGGTTCGAGCCCCACACTGGGCTCTGAGCTGAGTGAGGGTCGGCTTGAGAGTCTCTTTCTCCCTCTGCCCCTCCCCTCCTCACACATGTGCTCACCTGACCTAGCTAGCTCGCGCTCTCCCTCTCTCTCTCAAAATAAATAAATTAAAACTTGTAAGGGCCACCTGGGGGGCTCAGTCAGTTAAGCATCGGATCTCAGCTCAGGTCATGATCTCGCAGTTCATGAGTTCGGGCCCCCCATGGGGCTGTGTGCTGACGGCTCAGAGCCTGGAGCTGCTTCCGATTCTGCGTCTCCCCCTCTCTCTGCCCCTCCCCTGCTTGTGCTTGCTCGCTCTCTCTCTCTCTCTCTCTCTCTGTGTCTCTCTCTCCAAAAAGAGATACGTAAATAAAAACATTATAACCACAGAAGGAAATTGTTAAGAGAACCAGACCCGCCCCAGCTTCGGATGCATGGCCACGGAGAACAGCGGGGGCTGCGGCCTGTGTTGGGTCCAAGTCTCTGGGGAAATGCCTCCTTCCGCCCAGTGAAACCACTGAAACCGCAGAGTGTGTGTGATCACTGCAGCAGTGGACGGGAAGTGCTGGGTGCTGGGCGGGGAGGGTGACTCGGCGGCTCTCTGGGGAGAAGGTGCCCACAGTCCCCAGTGCCAGGCAGTGGGGACGAAGCCCGGGCAGCCAAGCTCAGGCAGCGAGCTTTCCCACGCTCCCTCCGCCGCTGGAGCTCAGACCCCTGAAGGCGGAGGGTGGTGCGGGGCAGGAGGGCATTCTTCACGGGCCCTGGCACGCGCCCCACCCAGGGTCCCTTCTACGCACTGGGAGAGGCGGGCTTTCCTACTCAGCGGTGGGGGAGAAGCCGCTCAGGGCGCCCGCTCCCACTTTCTTTAGTCCCAAAACCGCGCATGAGATTCAGGCATCCTGATCACTCTCCTGTCTGGCAAAGGAACTGGGCCAGAGTCTGTGTGCTAGTCTGCTCCGACCACTGGGCCTTTCTGGTGTCCCGGCCGTGGCTGCCGGAAGTCCGAGACTCAGGGCCGGCTCCTCCTGAGGCCTCCCCTCGCGTGTGGTGGCGTCTCTCTCCCGTGTCCTCATGTGGTCGCCCCCCGGGTGCATGTCTGTGTTCTGATTTCCTCTTCTTATAAGGACACCAGTTATATTAGCTGAGGGCCACCCCTAGGACCCCATTTTACCTTAGTCACCTCTTTAAAGGCCCGTCTCCAGACACAGTCCCCTGGGGTCCTGAGGGTTAGAGCTTCAGCATCTGACTGTGGAAGGGACACAGTCAGGCGGGACACCGCAGGGCCGGCGGTGCCGCCAAGCTCCCAGCCAGGGCCCCTCGGGGTCCCAGGGATCCTGCTCCAGGACAGGAAGGGGCAGCTTGTGCTCGATGGGAGCAGGAGGTGCATCCTTGCGAGCAAAAACAATTTAATGTCACTCAACGAAGGTCTGGCCTCTGGCCTCTGCCCTCGGTGGCTGGGAGGTCACTGCCAAGCCCAGGGGCGTCCTGAGTCCAGGACCCTTTTTCCCCTGGGGCTCTGGCCACACCGTATCAGCTCGGCCTCCCAGGGGCTGGAGACTGAGGTCAGCCACTCGGGCAGTGACCCAGGTCTACGGGGCGGGAGCCAGACACAGGCCTCGGGTGCCGGGGCTGGGGGCGTCCCCGGAGGGCGACGCTGGGGTGGCCCTCACGACGCTGCCAGGGGAGCGGGCGCTGCCCATGACCCCGAGGGGAGGGGACGGTTCGCACCCTCCTGAGCCCTGCCCGGTGAGCCCCCCCCTCTGGCCGATGGTGGCGTGTGTCCCTTCCTTGTGATAAGCCGTCACCGTGAGCATGATGCCTCCCAGGAGTGCCGGGGGTCCTTCCGGAGGGAGGCCCAACCCGAGGTGCCTAACTTCACAGTGTCACAAGGCTAACGCCCACCACCTCTTAGAGTGGACGTGAAGTCAGTGAGGTCACAAGCGCCTGTCACGACGCACCTGGCCGGTACGCAACGACCAACAACGAGGAGAGAAGGAAGCGTGCTTGTCCAAAGCCCGGAGCCGCCGGAAGCCACATCGGAGACCCGGAAACTCCTTCCCGAACCGGCAACTCTGAACAGTGAACTCAGAAAAGTTAAAAAATAACAGAAAAGAGTTCGGGAAATTACTCTCTGTAGGTGAGATGGAGGCACTGGAATTTCAAGAACCCCTAACAGTACAGCGCGAGCCCCCGGGGCCAGCAGGACCCAGCGGGGCTCCGGCGGCCTCACACACACGCATGCATGTCCACGTGTGCGTGCATTCCTGCACACGTGTGCATCCACACCTGTACACACATGCCTGCCTGTATGGATTCATTCATACACTTGACATTCATGTAGTAAGAACAGCAAACGAAGTTCACAAACTTTCCTCTGTACCAGCAATAAGCACTCGAACATGATGACTTTTAAAATCAGTCACAACAGGGGCACCTGGGTGGCTCATCGGTTAAGCGCCTGACCTTGGCTCAGGTCATGATCTTGTGGTTCATGGGTTCGAGCCCCATGTCGGGTTCTGTGCCAACAACTCAGAGCCTGGAGCTGCTTCAGATTCTGTGGTTCTTTCTCTCTCTGCTCCTCTTTCATGTGCATTCTCTCTCAAAAATAAATAAACATTAAAAAAAAATTTGAAGTAAAAGAACTAGGTGTAGTTTCAGGCCCTGAAATGAAAGTATCTCTAAGACATGTTGTCAGTTTTTTAAATCAAGGTACAAAAAAAAAATCAAATGAAGGCACATTACAACCTCACTGACTCCACAAATTAACGTGCGGATGGACAGAAGAAGTACACGGTGGGAAAATAAAGGTTCAGAAAGGGGTTGGAAGCCCCTCCCTAAACCGCTACCACGGGCTCAGCCCTCGAACTGCCTCTGCCAGTACAAATGACCGGAGGGAAGACAGCCACGGCGTGATGCCTCAGTCCCCTGCCCACCAGTGATTTCTCACCAGGCTTTTCCCAGCACCTGCCACTCACCAACCCACTTGTGTGAGTGACCACCCTGGGGGTAGGGGTGTCATTCCGCCCGTGCTCTGGGCCAGTGCGGGCAGGTGCACAGGGAACGGCAGTCAAGTAGAAGAACTGTGCGGTGTAGGGAGATGTAGGACACAGCAGAGACACCTGGACCCTCCTATCCTGGCACTGTCCCCTCCATGCCTGCTCTCCCCAGTGAGGCCTGCAGGGGTCGCTGTGTCCAGGGCAGGAGGGAGGCTGGTTAGAGAGGCCAGGGGCAGGAACAGGTGCATCTTCAAGCCTCCACTTGCCCTTGTTCCCAAGGTCAGAACTGTCCCTCCTGTCCACCAGCAGGTGGGGCTGGTGGTCAAGTTCTAGAAAGTAAAGTCCTTGGGATTGACCAATGGTAAAAATCCAGCTTGCCAAATTTGCAGCAATCACAGTAGTTGAGGTCCATTCCAAGAGTGTGTGGTGGTGTTTTTACCCGTTTGTCCACTTTCAACCTTTCTGGGGCCGTTGTAGCCTTTTATTCTAACGACTCATCTTTCCAATTTCGTGTCCCACCCGTCCGTTTCAAGCTGCTGATCGGAAAGCGGGGCCAGCTGCGCCTGTGAGCCGTCCGTGCCCCCACAGCCAGCGTCAGGAGCACGGAGGGAGGAGGGGATTCCCACCCGAGACGTCCCGCCTCCAGCCGGGGGGGCGGGGGGGAGCACCTCGGGCAGCGAGGGCGGGGCCGGAGGCGCCTCCCACTGGCGTGGAGACCCAGATGGAAGGGAGTTCTGTGAGCCGACTGGACTGCCGGTGACTCTGCTTTTGCTGTGGGAGGGGCTCCTGAGCATTAAGGAAAGGCTTTGTACTTTCCATGATAAAAAAAAAAAATGCCAATCTTATGCATAAACAAAATGTACAAGTATATATATGTGTGTGTGTGTATGTATATATAATGAGGGATTTTTATCTTTAATACATAAGCAATTGTTAAAATTTCCATGTAGGCAAATAGGAAGCAAGGGCTGGCGACGCACAAGCAAAGGCATGACAATGGCCACGATGCTCTGAAGGGCTCAGCCCCACTGGCAGTAAAAATTTCAAACAAGGAGGCACAGCTTCACCCGGCCCCTGCCTTCTGTTTGATTTGGTTTTCAGTCATAAAACCCAGGTCGGCAGAGCGAGGGTTGCACACTGAAGAAAACCGCAGACAGCTGTAGAGTTTTCTAGAAGGCAGTAGGCTAATCTGTGCCCAAAGCTTTAGACAGGGTCCCAGCCTCTGACCTAGTCATGCCAATTTAAGACAGTTATTGAAAGGTAATAATCAAAAATGCAATCTGCACATGTCTGAACACAAATAAATTCAAGAGAAAGGGACAAAGAGAAGAAACAGCCACTTTTCAGAAGATTAAGAAACTGACAGAGGCTATGGCCGGGGCCTGGAGGCAGCGAGGGGGGCGGGTGGGGGCCTCGGAACAGGGTCAGCAGGCGGCCAAGTCCCTGGGCCTCAGGAGGAGGCAGGGCCCTGGGGGGAAGGGGGGCAGTGCCCTGGACAGGGGGGGGCAGCACCCTGGATGAGGGGAGGGGGCAGCACCCTGGAAGGAAGGGGCAGCGCCCTTGGGGGGGGGGCAGCACCTTGGACGGGGCGGGAGGGGAGCACCCTGGACAGGAGAGGACAGCACCCTGGATGAGGGGAAGGGGCAGCACCCTGGATGAGGAAAGGGAGCAGCACCCTGGATGGGGGGGCAGCACCCTGGACAGCAGCAAGAGCCCACAGCTGACACATCCACAAGGGGTTTGTAAAGCTCCACATTTGTGTCCATTTGCTCCTGAAATCTTTACGGTTGGAGGTCCCAACAGCCTGCCCGCGGAGCCTTCCAGATTACTCTCCTGTCCTACAGAGACACGCAAGAACAGGTAAGTTGGACCAGGGGTCTGCACTGTACCCAGGGTCAGGGTTTACAGTGTGAGCAGAGTCAGAGCCCAGCATGTGAGCAGGGACGGGGCTCAGAATGCGCCCAAAGTCAGGGCTCAGAGTGTGACCAAGGTCAGGGCTCAGAGTATGAGCAGGGTCGGGGGTCACGGTGTGAGCAGGGTCGGGGGTCATGGTGTGAGCAGGGTCGGGGGTCAGGGTGTGAGCAGGGTCGGGGGTCAG
>NC_043714.1:77236606-77238954 GCF_006229205.1 Suricata suricatta
TGTGAGCAGGGTCGGGGGTCAGCGTGTGTGAGCACCTCAAGTCCCATCTGCACCACCCCACTTTTCTTGGTCTTCATTTCCATGCCTTCTGTACCCGCCGTGCACTCTTCACAACCATCTGTCCTAGAGACTGAGCCCTCCCTGGGCCACACCCTGCGTGCAGGGGCCCCACGGACCCTCCCCACCCCTCATCCTGAGGACCTTGGGGTGGCACTATGGTCTCACTCCCATTTTGGGAGAAGACCAAGGGCCAGGCAGTTACAGTGTGTGGCTGATGCAGCCGTGTGGCCCGGATTCCAGACAGGGCTTCTCGGGGTGCCTGGCGGGCTCAGTCAGCGGAGCACTTGATGCTTGATCTTGGGGTCGTGGGTTTGAGTCCCACGTTGAGTGTAGAGATTACTTAAAAATAAAGTCTTCTTAGAAAAGAAAAGAAGAGGGAAGAAATGGGGCCTTCTTGGATCCTCCCAATGGCACTGGCCACTGGGGACCCTGTGCTCACTGCGAGCTGCCCCGCCCGTGTCCCTGCTGGGCACGGTGCTCACCCCACCACACCCCTCCCCGAGCGTCCTCTGCCCTCCCTCCCGGAAGGGCTGCCTGGGCTGGGGGAGACAGAGCTGGTGGGGTGAACAAGCCCCGGCCTGCCTGGCCCTCCCGTGCCACAGCCTCACCGACCTGCTGGTCGCCTCTCCCTCCACCCATGCGGGGAAGCCCCGTGGCCACCACTGCCTTGTGGGTGCACGTGTGGGCTCAGACCCCGAGGCCACTCGGATGTGGAGCCTGCGGCCACTTTCTGGAGGGAACGCCACGAAGCCCAGAGGTGGGGAACCATGGGCGGGCAGAGGCCCCGTCCCAGGGAGCCCGGTGCCTCAGCCCTCACAGCATCTCTGGGGACGCCCCCCGGCCGCACGGAGGGCAACTCTCCAGGGCTCAAAAGTCACAGTAGGTCCAGTGACATTTGGGTGAAGCAGGCAAAGGCGGGGGGGGGGGTGTCGGGGCGAGAAGCAGGACTGGGTGCTGGGGCTTCGGGGAAGCCGCTTCCTCTGCGCGCCTGGCGTCCCCCCCCCGGTGGCAGGTCAGCTCACAGCCCTCAGGACGGCCACCGGGTTCTCAGGCACTGGGGTTCCCAGAGCAAGGCGTCCACGGCTCACCTGGCCAAGCCAGCAGGTGAGAGGTGGCCACCAGAGCAGGTGGAGCCTCAGCGCCCAGCTGGGCATGTGGGCAAGTCGTGCCCCCGCCGGGGCACAGTGCGTGTGGCCTGGATCAGGCCAGCTTGGCTTTAACGTGCCTCCCTCCCACTGCGAGGGGCGGTGTCCCAGCCCACTCACCCCTGACTCTCCATCCAAGTCAGAGCAAGAGACCCTTCCCCCACGGCCGCCAGGGTCCTCCCTTCCCGACCCCCTCACAGGCCTCCTCCTCCACCCCTCCCTTCACCCGCAGGCATCCAGGACCGGGTGCAGAGTGGGACACCCCTCTGGATGGTGTGGTGTTTGCCAGCATCACGGTAACAAACAGCCCTGGCCGGCCTGAGATGGAGACCCAGGCTCCAGGGCGGGTCCTCTGAGGCCTCTCCAGGATGGCGTCCCCCCCACCCCGCCCCCACTCCGTGCGGGTCTGTGTCCTGATCTCCCCCTCTTGTGGGAACACCAGTCACACCAGTCAGCCTGGACCAGAGCCCCCAGTGTCCTCCTTTACTTCAATCACCTCTACAAACACCTATCTCCAAGCACAGTCACCCTGTGGCCCTGGGGATGGGACTCGCGTGTGGCTCTGGGGACATGGTTCATCCTGCGACACAGGAGACAGTAAACACAGGTCATGGCTGCTTGATGGCAGCTTTGTAGCATCCCCCCGAGTGGAAACCATCCAGCCGCCCTTCACCAGGTGGGGGTTAAGGAAACGGCTCAGCAGGAGAACTGTGTAATGAGCGGGGGCAGGCTGCGTGGAAAAAGCCACAGACTCTGTGATTCCATTTCACTGACTGCCCTGCACCCCACGCTCCCAGCGGTGTGACGCAATAGCCAAGACACGGGGCCGCGGCCAGCGAGGGACGAGCGAGTACAGAGCATGCGGTGTATGCTGAGGGGGGGGGAGGGGGGTAACTGGGCCACGACGAGGGCGGGGCCTGGGCCCGCGAAGCGCGCGTGGGCGGGTGACACAAACCGGAGGACAGACGCTGTCAAACACCGCGCGCTCGCACTTGTACATGGAATCTAAACCAAGAGGAAGAAGAAAAAAAGAAAAACTAAACTCGTGGGAAGGGAGCCGGGCTCAGCGGTTCGGGGGCAGGGCTGGGGGAGGGGAGCGGAGCCGCAGGCGCCGAGGGTCAGGGGCGCGGCCCCCCGCTGCGG
>NC_043714.1:77239054-77242074 GCF_006229205.1 Suricata suricatta
GTCCCTCGCGGCACTTGTGACTCAGGCCCGCACACCTGACGCCCGCGCCGCCCGCGCCGCAGCCGCCTCCCCCTAAAGCGACCAGGCACACACGACACCGGAAAGCACGCCAACCCCGCTCCCGGAGTGACCCGCCTGCGGGGACGCGGCGGCAGGAGGGGCGGGCCGGCGCGCCGCTGGGCGGCAGGGGCGTCGCGCTGGGAGGCAGGGGCGTCGCGCGGGCCACAGGCGGGGCCCCGCGCACGGAGCCTCCTGGGACTGCGGTCAAGTCAGAGTAAAACTTTAACCAAAAACAACCCGAGCTTTTTGTGTTCTGTTTTCCGGTGTGATGGTGTTTATCGGCCTCGGATGCAGATTTGCCTCTATCACTTCAGTTTTCAAATGTTTCTGTTAAAGGTGATGGCAAAATCCCGGTGTTATGTCTAAGCCTCTGTTGGTCCTGTCGTAGTCTGCTTGGGCTGCTGTGACAAAACCCCACAGTTTGGGTGGCTTATACACGGGCCCGGACTCTGAGGTCAGGCTACCCCCAAGTTCAGGGCCCGGCCACCCTCCTGGCTCAGAGCCCCCTCCTGGAGGCGTTGGCACCAGGCCCAAGGGCTTCGGGCCCCTGCAGCCTCTTTAAAAAGGACAGGAGGGGCGCCTGGGGGTCCAGTCGGTTGAGCATCCGGCTTCGGCTCGTGTCATGATCTCGCGGTTCGTGGGTTCAGGCCCTGCATCCGGCTCTGTGCTGACAGCTCGGAGCCTGGGGCCTCTCTTCGGATTCTGTGTCTCCCTCTCTCTATGACCCTCCCCCGCTCACGCTGTGTCTCTCTCTCTCTCTCTCTCTCTCTCTCTCTCTCAAAAATAAAAACATTTAAGGAAATTAAAAAGAACAGGAGTCCCCCTTCTTAGGGCTCACTCTTAGGGCTCAAGCGCCCCCCCAGACCCCGCCCCCTAACACGACCCGCGGAAGGTCAGGCTCCACTCGCAGGGGATTTGAAGGAGCCGAAACCATTCAGACCGCAGCCTTCGGGTTCTTCCCCCTGCCATAGGGTCCTTGCCCCTCCTTCTTCCTGGACTGCTTTCGCCAGAGTCACGCCAGAGTCACACCTTATTAGAGGTTCCCAACAAAGAACTATTTTCGGTAAACTGGCCTCCTGCATACAGGGCCTCTGCACCCCCGGGTCTGCTCCTTAATTACTCTGCCCTCCGACTCTTTTCTTGTTCCTTTATGCTACTTGGGGGCGATTTATTTGCCTTCTTTCTAGAACTTCCTTTGATGTACGCTTCATTCATTAATGCTGAATCTTTTCTTGTTTGTAAGGCAGGGAGGTAAAGCCCTGAGTTCTAAGCGTGGGCCGGCTGTTCCCACGCGCTCTGATGTAGAGCATATCTGTTCCCATGTACCTGCGGTGTGCTCGGGTGCCCGTCTTCATGTCTTCTGTGACCCAGAGATAAAAATGTTTATTTTCAAACACAGAATTTTCTGGATTTTTGTTAACAGTTTAAAGCATAATTGCATTGTGATTGGAGAACCTACTTTGTACGATTTGTTTCGCTTGTGGATAAAGTAAGTACATAAGGCTTATGGTTTTAAAGATTCCATGACTTCTCGAGACCCGTTGTTTTGTCCCAAGGTTCACGCGGCCTCGGGTATTTCCAAAACTACTCAGACCACCTTTGTGCTTCCATTGGAACATGAAATCCATTTACTTGTAACAAAACAGAGATAAACTTGAGCTTTAATCTGCCATATGACTGATTTTCGCATGGTCCCTCCCTGACGGATCTGTGTTCTGTTTTTTCTTTCTCTTTGCTTCGTGACTTTGAGTATTTTTCATCTTTCCCCTTCCAAGTGCGCAGTGCTGTTCTGGAAGCAGACACCGTGGAGACGGCTCGGGCGGGAGGGGCCCCTCCCCTGCACTGCCCCCCCTGCGCTGCCCCCCCTGCACACCCCCACCCTCGCTCGCTCTGCTCGCTGTCCCGACCAGCTCCTGACCAGCTCGGCGGCACGTCGGGAATTTCTATTCTCCCTGTATGAAGAGGTCTCCCCTACAACATACTTTCTACAACACCAGTGTTGATTTAGATTTACCGTGACTTTACCAGTGTCTTCCTCATTCCTGGATCCAGAACCTCCAAGTGTGTTTTCCTCCTGGCGCAGGAGTACTTCTGACACCTCCTCTCAGCGCTCGGTTCGTCAGTCAGGCAATGGCTTTCTGTCAACTCCATTCTGATATTTTTGCTGCGCAGGGAAATCTGGGCCGCCATCTCCGCCCTTCATTCTGCTTCTGTAGGTGCGGTAAGAACTCAGGTGTTATTCTTAGTGTGACTCCTTAGTAGGTGATGTTTTCCTCCAGCCCACTGAGACACGCCAAGGACCGGGGGGAAGGGAGGCGGGGAGGAGGGCAGTGCCCGCCAGCCTGGACCCCTGGCACCACTGGAGGAGCACAGGGGGAGGAAGCCAGAGCACCCGCAGGATCCCCTCCACCTCCCAGGTTAGCAGGTGCAGACCCGGCAGCCAGGGAGGGGGAGCCAAGGGGGCAGGGGCCAGGCACACCCACCCACTCCCCAGAGAGACCCCTCCCTGGGCAGATGCAGGAAGTCCAGGATCTGAAGACACAGCGGAATCTGGCTACAGAGAAAGGGGGGAACGTGGGACGGAGAGGCATCACCCAACACCTGGGTGCTGGGACTGGGGAGTCTGGGCTCCTGACCAGAGCGGTGCCAGGCCGCACAGCCTGCACAGGGCCCCTCACTGCAGCCTGGACAGATGCCAGGGCCCAGGGAGAGCGTGGGGCAGGGCCCCCCAGCAAGGCTCCTTCCCCCAGCCCCGCCCCTCCCCACCCTCCCCACCTTCCCCCAGCCTGCAGGAAATGGAAACTTAGAGCCCCAGACTCCTCCTCCCACCCCCTCTGCCCCTCCCCACCCGGCCCCACCCAGCCTCCCGCTGCTCCCACACCCAGCCTGCCCCCACCCCCTTAGGCAGGGGCTGCAGGATGCTTGGGGGCCACCAGCCTCTGACCCCATCCCTGCAGGAC
>NC_043714.1:77242174-77265408 GCF_006229205.1 Suricata suricatta
AGAGCCCCAGACTCCTCCTCCCACCCCCTCTGCCCCTCCCCACCCGGCCCCACCCAGCCTCCCGCTGCTCCCACACCCAGCCTGCCCCCACCCCCTTAGGCAGGGGCTGCAGGATGCTTGGGGGCCACCAGCCTCTGACCCCATCCCTGCAGGACCTTAGGCCTCTGACCCAGAGCAGAAGGAGCCTGGGCCTGAGGGCCTTCAACCCAGGAGGGCAGGTGGCTTCCACACCCAGCCTCGGTCTCCACGTCTGGAAACAGGGTGACCATGACGGTCTGCGGGCACAGGGGCAGGGGACTCAGGTCAGTGTTGCCTGGAGAAGAGCAGGCGCCAGAGCGGGAAGCTCCAGTGTGTCTCCCCAGGGGCGGAGCGGCGGGGGCCCTGCCGGGCAGGGGCGGAGCTGCGGGGCCGGACAGGCAGGGGAGGAGTGGCGGGGGCCCAGACGGCCCAGCACTGCCCCCAGCGTCCAGTCCAAATTCCTGACCATGGCCTTCAAGTCTCCAGTCCACTTATGCAGCTCCGTCTTGCCAGCCCCACCACTACCTACCTGCCCCAACTCACCATCCGGCTGCGCCAGGGAGGTCGCTTGCGTCCTGCTTGGGGACTCCGAGCTCGGGGAGTCGTCCTCTGTGACAACAGTTGCCAGTGTTTCTGGGGGACTCCTAAAATTCTCTTTTTCTTTTTTAATTTTATAAAAGGTTTTTAACGTTTATCCATTTTTGAGAGACAGAGCACAGGCAGGGGAGGGGCAGAGAGAGAGAGGGAGACACAGAATGTGAAGCAGGCTCCAGGCTCTGAGCTGTCAGCACAGAGCCCGATGTAAGGCTCGAACCCACGAACAGGGGTATCATGACCTGAGCTGCAGTTGGACGATCAACCCACCGAACCGCCCAGGTGCCCCACAATTTTTAAGTAATCTCTACCCCCCAACGTGGGGCTCGAATTCGCAACCCTGAGATCAAGACTCAGATGCTCCACCGGCAGAGCCAGCTGGGGGCCCCTTCTTTCATTTTTAGTGCCAGGCTGACCCACTCAGGTGAGTCGCACGCTCCCTGCCTACTCCCTCCCAACCAAGCTGCTCTGATGGGGTTCCAGATCCTTCCTCCAGGCACTGGCTGGGCCTGGGTCTTCTTCCTCTTGTTGCCCCCTTGTCTGAGGCGGTCTTTCCCTTGGGGGCAATCACCGCATTACCACTTGGCTGTGCATCTAGGCTGGCCGGCCCCTTTGCTGGCCATGAGGATCGAAGATGAGGACACTTTTGTGAGTTTCAGTGCCCGTGCCCGACCTCAGGGATCCCCGCAACGGAGCCAGAATCCTGCGCCCCCGCACCGACCACCGCCCCATCTTGGCGGACACTGCCCGCCAGAGCTCGGGCCAGCCTCGGGCAGCCCGGCAGGGGAGGCGGGGGCGGGTGAGGGGACTCGGTGTTCGGCTCCATCTGTGTTACTTGCACATCTGAGCAAATCAAGGAAGCCATGTTCCCGCTCCAAGGGGAAAGCAACAGAAGGAATCGGTCCGAGTTTCATCCTAGCCCCCAAACACCTGATAACTTTAAGGTCTGAAAGCACAGGATCCCAAACACGTTCCGGGACCTCAGCGCGGAGCAAACCTGGGCCACACCAGCCGCCGACACCCCCACCTTCAGGATCCGCGGACTAACACGCATGGTTCACCTGACAGTCACCTCTGATGCGACTTGACCCTGGACCCCTTTCCAACAGGAGCCCCTGCCCCCAGAGAAGGCTCCTCCCTGTGAGTCCCTGACATGCGGCGCTCAGGCTGCGCAGTAAACTCTGCTGGCTCCCGTTTGATTCTATCCTGCAGGACACCCAGGACCCTCTCAGCCGTCCCTCGGGCCCCTCTGGGTCCTCAGACCCAGCCGCCCACTTCAGCGGCCTCTGACCTGCCTCTCAGGGGCACCTTCATCCTTATCCCCACTCCCCAATCAGAGGCCCCAGGCTGAGACCACACACCCTTCCGGGCAGCAGGGGTGGCCAGGGCCCAAGCCTTCTCCAGGGGAGCCCCGCCTGCTCCTGCCCAGGCCCTGGGGGCAGGCGTCTTGCCCACCCACTTTCGGGCCCCTGCCTGCCCACCTCCACCCGACCGCCCTGCTATCCCATTCCCAAGTCCAGAGACCCAGGCGCCGGTGCCCACCCCACGTGCACGCTCCTACCGGCCCTCATCTCCCCTGCCCAGGCCCCTGCCTCCCTCTGGAGGGAGCGGCCCTCCTCCCAGCAGTAGAATGACCTCCCTCCCTGCTTCCTGTCCCGACCTGTCCTGCCTGAGGATGAGCTTCCCACGCAGCCCTGCCTCCCCCGCACAGGAAGAAGTGTTAGACACAGGTGGTTGTTCCCTTCTCAGCCTCAGGGCAGCTGCCTGTGACCTTGGGGGACCCCTGGCCCTGCAGCGCGCCTTAGGGTGGGGATGCACGACAGGGAGCCCCCCACATTAGGACCCTGCAGGGAGGGGGAGTCCGGGGCAAAGAGCCGCAGGCAGAGGAAGGCACACGGAGAGCGGGAAGGTTGGGAACACGCATTTATTCGAGGCGCCAAGGCCGAAGGCAGGCTCCAGTGCGGGGTGGACAGAGGGGACGGGGCCAGTGCGGGGTGGAGGGAGGGGGCGGAGCCAAGGCTGGCCTTGGGGGTGGGAACTGATTCCTGGGTCAGGCAGCCAAGCCCAGATGCCCCAGAACCCTGCCTTCCAAAAGGCTGTCCTCAAGGTGAGAGAATGGGGGCGCAGAAATGCCAGAAGAGTTTTGGTGTGGACTCGGGAAGCTCGGCTGCTGCTAACTCGGGGCCCCTGGCGCTCAGCCCGTTCACACGCGGGCCAGGGCACCGCCACACGCCTGCACACACACCGCAGGGGCTCCCCAGCACCCCCATCCACACCGCTGAGTGTGCACGGTCACCCACGGCAGCAGCACGCGCGCCCTTCTGGGACACGGTGGCAGAGAACACATCTTCCACAACGCCTGGGGGCAGACAGAGCCTGGACGAGGCAGGGCCTCAGGCTTGCGTGTCCCCCCCCACTGTGTCCCCAGCACTCAGTTCCGACCCTGGGACCCTCAGGCTCCAGCCCTCATCCCTTCCCAGGTTCCGCGAGGAAGGTCACGTCACTGCCTGAGAAATGAGGGCAGCTGGCCCCTCATAGGGCAGGTGCAAGGCAGGGTCCCGAAGATGGGACCGAGGGCAGGCGGGCTGGGATCAAGCACGGTGACGAGTCAAAGGAAGAGGGGCCGGGCCTTCCTTCCTGAGCGGGGGAGAGTCTGGGAGGCTGCAGGGCCCAGCGGTCAGGGTCCCAGCCGCTGCAGGGCCGACAGCAGGCTGAGGAGCAGCCCGAGGCCCAGCAGGGTGGCGCTGGCCCGCAGCCCCCCGCCGGCCGTGCTGATGTTGCACAGAAAATTCTGGCAGCAGTAGGTGCCCACAGACGCCACGCCAAGGTTGATGCTGGGGGTGGGGCAGATCGGGGAGCAGCCCTTGTTCAGGGTATGACCGAAATCCACCAGTTTCCCTAGGAGGACAGGCCGCAGTGAGGGCGAGGGTGAGGGTGGAGGCCCGGGGAGGGGATGCAGGCCGGGGGAGGGGGCGGAGTCCCGGGGAGGGGGCGGGGCCCGGGGAGGGGGCGGAGTCCCGGGGAGGGGGCGGGGCCCGGGGAGGGGGCGGAGGCAGGCAGAGGCACTCACCGATGCCAGCGGAGGCAGACACCGTCACGCAGTAGTTGTCGGAGTCCGAGCAGATGGTTGGTTTCAGGCAGTAGAAATTACTGTTCTGATTCGTGCAAGAGAAGCACACCAAGGCGTGAGCTGCAGAAAAAGGGGACATGCTGCAGGTGACACCTGTCTCGGGCTGGGGAACCTTTCGGTGACATCCCCGTCCAGTCCTGAACCAACACCAACACCTAATTATTGGCAGGTGTTAACCGAGCCGTTATCACATTCCTGGCTCCGGCTGGAGACCCAGAAGGACGACGGATGCCTGGAGACCCTGGTCTCGAAGGAACTCCAGGGCCTCCGAATGTACCGTGATGCAGAGAGGCCTCCTGGGGGAGCGGGAAGGAGGACCCACCCGCTGACCTGGGGGGAGGAGCGGCTAGGGCCCCTAGAGCAGGTCCCCCGGGAACTGGCCTGAGGACCACTGGGCCCTGCTCAGGAGAGAAGGTGGACAGAGAGTCCAGGAGGAAGGCCCAGCTCCCCCATGGACCTGGGGCCCCACGAGCCTCTCACCTCGCTCCACACCCAGAAGGGCAGCCAGCAGCACCGGCAGGAAGACCTTCATTCTGGGGGACACAGGGTCCTGTCCGCGGTCTCACGGAGCCAAAGAAACCGGCCCTGCTTAGAGAGACGTCTCGTTGGAGGACCGGCCGCCTGCCCCAGGCCTCCCTCCTCCCAGCAGAGCCAGAGCCACCGAGCCTGGAGCCGGGCTGCCCCCAGTGCACACGTGGCAGGTGGGGCCCTCCAGCTTCCAGCAGCAGAGCCAGCACACAGAGGCTCATTCCGCTCCATCCCTGCACTACCCCTCACCCGGTGCACACTCCTCCTGGTTGGGACCCCTCCCCAAGCCTGTGCTGTCTGCTGCCTCCCAGCCAAGGGAGCTCCTCAGGCTCAGGACCGAACAGAAAGGGAGGCCAAAGGAGTGGCCCCTGCTCATGGTCCTGGGGCAGAGGGCACAGTGACCAGCAATATTAGCTAGGCTACATCCAGAACTTTCCATGAGCTGGCTTCATTCTTGGCATGAGGACCCGGGCTGGGTGGGTGCACGAGGCACACCATCTCCGGCCGCTTCTGTGTTGAGGGCACGAGGGGCGCATCCATTCTGCATGTTACTCAGTGCTGATGACAGGGAGCCCATGAATATGGGGTAGTCCCCCATTTTGTTCCTGGAAAAGGGGCACAGGCGTCTCAGCCGGGTAGACAGGAGTGTGTGGGGGCTGCCTGGTGCCCTACACCAGGACCCTCTCGTGGGCAGGGGCCAGCAGCAGTGGGTGGGAAAGCGATAGAAGGTGACCAGCTGGCGTTGGGGCTCTCCACTCTGCAGGAGGCATGGTGTAGGCTGGTGCCTTCTGCTGGGGACAGCCAGGGGTGGGGGATGGGCATTCGAGGCCTGGGGAGCTAGTTCCCAGGCTCCAGGAGGAAGACTACCAGGGAGAGAAGATTAGGACCCAGTCCTGGGTCTGGGCTGACCCCTGGGGGTCAGGGCAGGGGCTGCAAATGTCCAGAAATGGTGCCAAGCCCAATGGGAGCTTGACTCAGATCCAGGCGGCTCAGGGAGGAAGGAACCTCAGTTTCCCCTTCTATAAAGTAAGGTTTACAGCCCTGAGCTGTTCTCAAGGAAGCTCTGGAATGCACAGCCACCGTCCCCACTGTCCACTGCCAGGCACCCAACCAAACAGGCCCCACCCGGCTGAGTCGACGCACTGGCTGGAGCGGATGGGCATTAGCAGGGCTGGGCTAATAAGGGAGCCCTGAAGGTAACCAGTGGGCTTCCGGGCGGCGCCATCTGGGACCCAGACTGCCCACACCTCCCCCAGGCTCAGGGGCAGATTTCTGACAAAGCCAGGCAGGCGGTGACTGGAGGGCAAGAGAAGTAAGAGCTAGTCCCCGCCCCCAGAGACGGGAAGGGGCCAGGTGGATCAGCGCGGGGCGGGGGGGAGAGGGACGGGGGGGGGGGAGGCTCCTAGGCACCTCACACGCTTGCATAATCTTTGGCAAACAAGAAGCTCTCACTCCTTCCCCGGGTAGGCGATAGTCCCCAGGGCGGTCCACCGCGGAGGGCAGTGAATTCTCCCCATCCCGTCTGCCCGCCAAGATCCCAGCCCCCTTCTCAAGTCCGAAAGGCTGCCCCTCCCCAGTCCCCTCAGGAACGGTGATTGGGAACCTGGAGCTGGGTGATGGGCCCCCATGCCTGCGCAGCTCTGGGTCACCCAGCCAGGGAGGGCGTCGGGTGGCGGTCTGAGCCCGCTCCAGCTCCGATCTTGGGAGATATTCGGGAGGGCTGGGGGATGGGAGTGGAGACTCAGCGCCCCCGACACTGGGCCCACCCCTAAGCCCCGACTCCCAGCCTCCCCAGACCCTTCGGCGTCTCTCCCGGCACTCTGCTCGCTCCCCTTTCGCCCTGCGGTGCGCCGAAGGGATCCTCCCTACTTCCCCGCCAGGTTCCGGGCCCCGCCGACTCACGCGGGGCAGACGCAGGTCCACGGCCTCGCCGAGCTGCCTAAGCCTGGCGCCCAATCGCACGACAGCGCCGGCAGAGTCGCCGCTCCTTCGGGCGGAGGTGCACGCGGGGGGCGGAGTTATCGCTCCGGCGGGCTGGGGGCGCACGGGGGCGGAGTCGGCGTTCCTGCGGATGCGCGGGGGGCGGAGTCGGCGATCCTGAGGGCTTGGGGAGCGCGGGGGGCGGAGTCGACGTTCCCGCGGGTGCGCGGAGGGCGGAGTCAGCGATCCTGCGGGCGGGAGTGGGCGCGGAGGGTGGTGGGAGTCGGCGTGCTCGGGAGGGGAGCGGAGGCGCCGGCGCAGAGGCAGAGTTACCGCAACCGGGGGGCGGGGCTGGCGCGACCCCACCCCGGACTCCGAGCCCCGCCCCAGGGAGGCGTGGATGGTCTCGCGGGCCGGCCCCTCTCGTCCCCAAGCGGAGCGCTGGACCTTGCGCGGCAGCCCGGCGACGCTGGGCTAGCGTGTGGGGGCGGGGCGGGGGCGGACCCTCTCCGGGACAGCTCGCATCCCTTTCTGCGAAGTGCGGTGGGAGCGTTTCCGAAGTTGGGCGGGCTGAGGGCGGTGAGGAGGCAGGGAGCTTGCCCCTGGCACGCCGCGCCCTCTGCTCCGGGCTCCCTGTGGTCCTTGGCTCTCGGCCTCGCCTCGGGGCTGAGCCGTTAGCGCTCCCGTGGTGGAGGAGGGGAGGTCGGAGGGAGCAGCGGTTGTGGGACACCGGGATCCCTGGCGGGCGGTCCGTCTTTGCTGGTTCTGGACCCCTTTTTCCTCTGGGCGCAGGGCTGCCTCTTACGTGGCTGCGCCCACCTGGACCAAGACACTCAGCCAGGATGTTCTCAGGCCCCCAGCTCACTCTGCAGCCGGGGGTCCTTTCACAAAGCCAGCCTGGTCTGACCTCCCAGCGCAGAGCCAGGGGCCTATGAGAATAAAGCCAGCATCCTTAGCCTGACGGCAAAAGCCTTTCATGCGTTCTCTGGATAGATAGTCCCTGGCTGGACCCGCACCATCCACTCTGGGCGGGGGAGCCACCCCCTGACCCCGCATGGTGCCCCACTGGCCAGGATGGGAGACCAAGCACAGCCCACTGGGAGCAGAAGATGCCATGCTTTTGCCCCGCGCGCCACGGCTGCCGGCCCTCCTGCCCTTCTCCCTTCGCAGGTTTCTTCTTGCAGCGACTTCTGCGGTTTGCTGAGTCTCTGCCACCTGCTTGTTTTTGAAATACACTTCGCACATTCGCAACACATTTCCGGTCGGGAGCTATGGCACCTGACCTGTTCTCGAACCCTTTCTGGGTGCCACCCGGGTGACAGGCGGGAAGGGCCCCAGAAGAAGAGGCTCCTTAACTTTACAGCTGGGGGGTACAAGGGGTGGGAGCTGAGGGGGAGGGGCGGGAGCTGGGGAGGACAGGAGGCGAAGGCTGAGACCCAATGGCACAGTGGCTGGGATGGAGCTGGATGGGAGGAGGCACCCTGTAATGGGACCAGGCACGGGGGAAAGGTCTGGGGGTGCATTAGGCACCATGTGAGTGTGCGGGGCGGGGGTGTGAGTGGATGTGTGACTCGTGTGTGAGTGTACGTGTGTCTTCACAATTTCAGGATCAGGGTCAGACCTTGCCTGGTTTTCTGTAACATCCAGATGATGTGGGATAGATCCGTCTGAGAAGGCTTTGGGCGCAATTCCCTTGGAGGCTGAAGGCGGGGCTCTGTGTGTGTCACAAAATGTCCCCAGCCAAGGAGTGGTGACATCAGTGGGGTTTTTGTTCCCCAGCGACATGCAGTAGGCCATAGCTCTCGGTTACCCCTTCTGGACCTTACCTCTGGAGGGCAGGACGTGTGCCTGGGGGGCCTCCTCATCCTTTCTCGCAGCCCCCTTGCTGGTATCTTAGCCTCAGCTTTGGGCTTATCCTGGAAGGGCGGAGTGTGCCTGCCTTCCTGGAAGGGAATTGCATGAATGTCGGTCCCCACAAGAGGCACTGCCCGTCAGGTTTGGTACGGGCCACTACCCTGTTGATTCCCTCCAGCAGGTGAGCCCTGAGGACAGGGGAATTTGTGTGCTGAGCACCCAGACCCCCTCTGGCCTGTGATGGGCGCTCAGCAAGTATTTGTGGGGGAAAGCACGAGTGGGCTCTGCCCCATTCAAGTCAGGGCCTTGGGATTCAGAGGGCGCTTGTGAGTTTGAACAACCAACTCACAAAATGTCCCCAAGGTCACTGGGACACATCAGCCACGAGACTCAAATGTTCTTTGAAAAATGCCAGACTCAAATCTGAACACACGTGGCCAAGCCAGGCGTTTGTGTGGAGTGGATGATACAATCGGGGGGCCCTTTGGGAAACGGGGGGGGGGGGCCAGGCCGCTCTCCCCTCGCTTGCTCTCAGTGTGCAGTCCAGCTGGGCAAGGCCACGACCCCATTCCTCCCACAGGAGACCCCGCATCCCGGGGTTGGCGTGTCCGGGAGCTAGCGCAGATGTGTTCCCTGGGCCCAGAGTGATGCCGGGAGGGTTCCTCTAACAGGCCTGCCCCTGCCCCCATGGTGGACCCACTCACGCTCCCTCCTTCCACCCTGACTCTGGGAGCCCGCCCTGTGAGCCTGGACACCCACCGGAGCGGCCGGGTACGGGTCCACCTGCGCCAGGGTGTGGCGGCGTCTGTGAATACGCCGTCCTCTCCGGGGCCTGCCAGGAACTTTGGGCTTTGCAAACTAACTGCATCTTTTCTGGGCCAGTGTCCTCTCCCCTCTCCCGCCTCCCCTCCGACCTCAGCACAGACTGCTTTTTCTTTCTGTGTTCTAGGTCTCCCCTCCTCTGATTGGGCAGACGCTGTCCTGAGGAGGGTCCAACGGGTAGAGGGAGGTGGGTGCAGCCTTGGTGAAATGTCCCCTGACATGGGCACTCTCTATGAGCTGGTGCCTCCTCCGCCTGCGAAGGGCCCAGGTCCCCAGCGCAGCCTTGCCTGGCCCGGCACCCACCGCTTCACCACGGGACCTGCTGGCTCCAGGGTCCCCACGCTGGCCCTGCCGCGACCCCTGAAGGAATGACCAGGTGAGCCAGGGAGTGAAGGGACCAGAGAGTAGGCACAGCACAGAGGCCCAGATACTCCGGCGCGGAGACCGAGTGGCATCCCCACGAGTGACCCAGCCCTCCCCGCAGCCAGGCGCGTTTAGTTTTCCAGCCTTGGTTCCTGAGGTCCCTCGCTGAGCCCAGAGAGAAGGAAGGCCAGCGCTGGTGACTACTTTGGAGGTCTCTGGTCACTGCCTCTGCGGGAAGCTGGTAGGCGCCCTGGGGCGGTGGCTTCTCCCAGCCTGGGGGGCGGGGAGTAGGAAGCCCAGCAGGGCAGGCGGGTGATGTGACCCCCCACCCAGGGTGTATGGGAACCTTTCCCAAGCTCTCTGGGGAATTTTCTCCTGGCAGAGACTGCCGAGGTTTGGGTTATGGGCCCTTTGAGTTTGGGGGGCGGAGGCACATTTGGCACTGAAAGCCTCCTGCCCAGGTGTGGGCGTGGTCAGGCAGGTCCTGGAGAAGCTGCTGGGGTGCTGAGACTGGGGAGGCTCTGTGGGGTGCAGGGCTGTGGGGTGCAGGTAGCAGAAAAGGTGTCCTTTTCCAGCCCTGGGCCTTCTCATCAGGAGAGGGAAGCGGCCTCCCAGCCCAGGTTTTGGGGCCTGCCTGCGGGCGCTATTCCGATGCTCCTGGCAGCTCCTGGCAGCTCCTGGCAGCATCAGTCTCTCAGTGGCCCCGTGCTCCCACCTGGAGCTGCCCAGCTGGCCCCGGGGCTTGGGGACTCCTCCCGCTCAGGCCCCTGCGTAGGGGGGTCCCGTGGGGACGTGTGCAGAGCCCCGGAGCCAGAGCTTTGGGCTGGGCCCTGCAGCCTCTGCCACTCTGGGGCTGTGGCTGGGTTGGAGGCCAGGTCACGTCTGGCAGTGGGGGCTCAGCGTGCGAGGAGAGCAGCCCCAGGGGCTCTCCCCCCGCCTCACCTCTCTGGGCCTAGCTCCACATCCCCCCGTGGAGCCTCAGCACACCCCTCTCAGGCTGGCTCCCACTGCCCTCAGGGAACAGTCCAGAGCGCTACTGTGACTTCAGAGCCCTCGGCTCATCCTTTAACATGCTCCCGCCTCAGGGCCTTTGCACAGCGGTCCCCAGGCCCAGAACAGCAAGTCCGCTCCAGACCTCCTTGGGCTGCACCCTGCTGCTCTGTTCAAGTGGCCATATCGGGGGCTCTCTCCCCTCCTGCCACTCCTCCCTGACGTCCAGTACTGCCTGGCAAGTGCTAGGTGCTCGGTGAATACCCAGCGAGTACATTTGACTGGGAACACGGCTTGAGAACTGGTGTTTGGGTTGCTCTGTTCAGGAACAGCACTGCGGGGGGTGGGGGGGTTGCAGGAGGGAGTGCTGCAGGTAGGGGCGTGGGGGCCGCAGTCCACAGCTGCGGGCTTCCTGGGGGCACGACCAACGACCCTCCTCAAGTGGCCTTGCGGCCGGCTGGGTGGAGCCCTGTGACCGGCCCGCGGAACCCCGTGAGTGAGCACTCAGTGCCCATATGGGGGAGGGGGGGCTCAGAGTGAGACTCAGAAGGGCTCTCGGGTGACCGGAAATCAGTCACAGGACTTGTCAGAGCACAGCGAAGACCCCTCACCTAGATGACGACTGTCCCAGGACAAGTTAAGGATCTTGAGAATGAAAACTTCTTTTATCTTTTCAATGTCTCCAGGTTAAGGAGATAGGGAAGTGGCCATAGTGAGGCTGGGGTCGGAGAGGCCCAGGGGGGCTGGGGACCTGGAGGCTGCCTCTGCGGGATGGTGGGTGGAGCCAGACGGCAGGGGCCTCCCTTACAACAATGCCTGGGGAGCGCCCCACCCGGGGTACCCGGAGAGACACCACCACCTATTTGGCAAAGGGCCCTGGCCTGGTCTCAGCTAGGCAGTGATCAGCCAGACGCCACGTCCCACCGAGTCCGGACCCCCCAGTGGGGTTGCATAGCCCCTGGTGGGGGCCTCCTGCTCGCTGGGAAGAAGAATCCGTGATGGCAAGGCCTCCGGAGAGGCCAGGGTAAGATGTGTGATGGCAAAGCCTCGGGAGACACTGGCACATTGTCCCTGGGAGAAGAAGGAGTGTGCAAAGCAATTCCTCAATTTCCCTTCTGGGAGAAGGAGTGTGCAAAGCAATTCCTTAGAGCCTGCAAAATATCTGCTTCTAGCTTTCTAAACTCTGATGATTCGAGCTAAATACTCTTTACTGAAACTGTATTTCTCGTATATCCGGCATTTGGAGGGATCAAGAAATTATTTAGATCAGAAAATTAACTTTTGATTTAACTAAAGTAAAACTGTTAAGGCTTATAACTTTAGGGTGGCCTGGGGCATTGTAAAACGATGTGTTTATTATCAAAGCGAAGGTCACGGGCGGGGGAAGGGGCCGTGGCCAGACTTATACGACACACTGAGACAGCTTGAAATATGTGACTGCTCCCTTGAGACCATAGATCTCAGACCTGGGTGGGAAAGAAATGGGTGGCGCCCTCAGGTCTAGCACCCGCCTGGTAGATATTTTGCTCCTTGCCCACGAGCCATGATTGTATCTTCTAAGAAAACGAAGCCCTTTTGTGATTCTGTTAATCTTTCACCATATGCGCAGGAACAGACCCTAATTAATGACTTTCGTTCCTGTTTTTTAATTTTCTGTTTTCTGTGCCATGAAATTGGGTTCTTTTCCAGAACATGTTACTCTTCACCTAAATATCATTCATCTTTTAATAATGCAGTCATTGAGTCACTTCACTATATAAGCATCCGAGAAATCAAGTACAGTGTGGCATCACCACCATTCACTGTGTCTGTGTTCTTTCTTAGAGTCCTGCGCCGACATCAACCCCCCACTCAGAGACCCCTAGACAGTGGTGTGAGGGCTGGCCCCTCAGGGCCCCTGCCCTTCACCTGACCCTCCTGCTTCCCTGCCCCGGGCTGGGGGGCTGGGGGGCTGGGGCCAGTCCACCCCAGGGCCGAGCTCTGTCTGGTCCAGCTGGGCCTCCACTTTCCTGGACCCCATGGATTCACTCTCGCGGTCTGGGGACCCGCCGGCTTCATCCCGTCCCCGCCGCCCTGCGCTGGGCCCTGGTCGGGACCGGTCAGGCCGCCCCAGCAGAACTCCCCAGCTCGGATGGTGGTGGTGTGGGAAGCGAAGGCAGAAGAAAACCTTGAATTCCCTCGCTGCCCACAGCCCATCGACAAGTCCTTGAAACGGGCAGAGTGACATTCCTGCAGGAACTCAGCTGCCTCAGTGGTGACACTTGGCTCAGGGCAAGAGACAGTCTTATCCCGACGCCCCAGGATCCGGTACGTCTACTTTAACATATAAAAATTCCTTTGGAAACTCCCTTGTCTCTATCCTCCAACACCGACGTGACACTCACACCCCAGCGCGGCCCCTGAGGCACATCTGACAGGTCTCCTGCCTGCGGTCCTACTAAACAGCGATGAGTGATCCCTCCTGACAGAGCCCCTCAAGGTCCCGGAAACGGTGCTTCCAGCGTTCCTTAGGACTTACTCTGTCCCTGACGCCCTCCCAACCTGAAGGTACGTGATCAGCCACAGGTCACCCCAGGGCAGCCCTTCCCGCCCACGGTCCTGTCCCGTGCTTTCATGAAATCACCTTTTCACACCGAAGTTCTTTACTCCAGTGTTCTTTCTTGGCCGTCAGCCCCGGACCCCTCCCCCCAAAAGACCCCATCACTGGCCCGCCACCCCCCTCAAGAAATCTGCTTCAAGCGAGGCAAGGCGCCCTGGGCGCAGGGAAGGGCCCTCCATGGGGAAATCTGCTGCCACCCGCCTGGGGGTAGACCCCTGTCCGAGTTCCCCCAGGCTCTGGCTGGTGGGCGCTGGGACCCAGTCAGGTGGGAGGGTGCGTGTCGCTGAGCTTCTCCGGCTCCAGCTGGCAGGCTGGGACTGGCCCGCCGCCACCCCGGCGGAGGGGCAGGAACCAGCCGCCTGTGGTCCCGGAGCCCGGGCAGCCGCTCACACAGACGGGGCCTCGCTGCAGCTTTGGCTTCTGCGTGACTCTAGGAGGCCTCGGGCCCACCCGCGGGGCTGCCGTCAGAGGAGGCTTCCGGGGCCTCTGCGTGCCCTGTGTTCCTCCCAGCTGGCCCTGGAGCTCCATCTGCCTTGTGCCCCTCGGTGGCAGCCAGGCTCAGCCAGCAAGGGCAGCAGCTATGAGGCCCGGGAAGCCTCTCACCTTTTGCAGACTAGCCCATTTGTAAAATTTCTGCTAGGAAATGCAGGGAAGTCCCCCAGCCCAGGAGGTAAGGAGGGACTCCGCCCTTCCAAGAGAGGACAGGTTCCTGGAAGCCCAGACGTTACCACCTCTGCCCCTCTCCTCACACCCTGTCACCACCTCTGCCCCTCTCCTCACACCCTGCCACCACCGGCCCCTCCACCCCTCCCGCTGGCTCCTCAGTGTGGGGAAGAGGGAGGGGAAGAGAGAGGCTGCCTGAGGAGTTAGGGGGGTAGGGTAAGGAGGGCTGTCAGTCTGGGTGCTCCAGAAGCAGACCCTGAGGAGGGGGGTCCTGTGGGGGGTCCTCAGGGACTCCTGGAGGGATAGGGGAGGAGGGAGCAGGGGGGAGGGGAGCAGAGCCTTCCTGCCCAATAAGAGGAGGGCAGGAGGGAGGCCTGGGAGTAGGGCCGGGGCTGGGGGGCAGCTGGGTGTGGGGCGGGCTCCCCGAGCTCCGCACCTGCCGGGAGCACAGCGTGCGGGCAGGACGGACTGGTGGCTGCAAACACTCAGGCGGGCACTCTCTTGAAAGGACTTCCCGAGATGCCACCGAGAGAAGGGACACAAGACGGGAGGCATTTGAAAACTGGCTTCGTCCTAACCGCATTTACTCCTCCGGTGCTCGCGGCTCTTTGAACTGTTCACACAGTCCACGACTTCGGGTCTGGGACGGGGCGGGGGTTTCCACGCATTGCCGACAACCACAGAGCCAGGCCTCGGTCTGGGCCTGGGGAGGAGTCTCTGCTGGGATTCAGGGCCCCCTCCCTGGGGGGCCACGAGCCTTCCCCGCCCCCCCAGCAGGCTCGTGCCTTAGTGAGCACACTTTTCCACATTTTGGACCCAAATATATATATTTTACGTTATAATCAGTATATATAAATCCTTCTGTGTGGGGCACTCAGTATTTTCTATTCTACCCAGTTCTATCTCGCGCCACTCTCTTTTTTATTTTAAAAATCTAGTCAAAAGCCGCTATTACTGGCTTCGCACCAGTGTGGAAGGCACCACAAAAGCCCCGAGCTCACGACACAGTTTTCAGAAGGCTTATGAGGCCTTTCTTAGAGGAAATCAGTTGCCTAAGTGATGAAAGCCGTCCGTTGGTAAAAGAAATGGAATGTTAAGTGCAGATGAACTTGATCTGAGCTGTGGAAGCGGCGCCTGGCCCGCCGTGAAGTGCGGGTGGCCTCCCTGGTCCCCGCAGGCGCCGCCCACACCCGGGGACCCTCGAGGGCGGTCCCCTGCGCCCGCGAGCAGAGAAGGCAGTGCGCGTGTGCGCGGCTGCAGCCAGGAGCCCCCGCGGGGTCCCCCCCACCCCCCAACCCCCCTCCTGGGCCTCCCAGGCTCCCGTGTCACCCCCAGAACCGCCTCCCCTCCTACAGCAGCTCTGACCTGGGGCAGGCAGTGACCAGTGTCCACCCAGACAGGGCCGGATGGGGGTCAACTCACGGTCTGGGGCAGGAGACTGCAGGGGGGGGGGGAGGTCTCGTGAAGAGAGGGAGAGGGAAGAGAGGCTGAGGGGTGGAGTGGGGCAGGCAGGGGCAGAGACAGCCCGGCAGGACGAGGAGCCCGGCTTGGGGGCGCCGGACCGCGCGGGCGCGCGGCGGGCCTCCGCTGAGTGCGCGCGCGCGTGCACGAGTGGCCGAGCAGCAGTACCAGCACGTGCCTGTAGGGGGAGACAGGCGAGAGGACATGGCCGACCTGTAGACTCCCCGTCTGCCCTCCGAGGAAGGGGGTGCACCCCCTCTCCCATGCAGCAAAGGACAGAGCGCCCCACCGCCCCCCTTTTACAGTCTTCGCTTGAGAAAACCCGTCCTTGTGAATTCTTCCGCTGCCCCTTGGGGACGCAGCTCAGTCTGTCCTAGAGGTGACCGGAGGATGGGCTGTGAGGGAGGATGGTGGGCCTGGTCGCCCAGGCCGACGCCTTCGTCTGCACGTCTGTCCCGTCTGGCGCGGGACAGGCTCCTGGCCATCCCTCCCTCCCGTGCACCGCACTCCTCAGCGCTGACTGAATAATGTAATTGGTGAGGACGGGGGGGTGATGGCGGGGGGTCGGGAGTCCACGACCAAGAAAGAACTCTTGAAGACAGTTTGGTGCAAAAAGGTGATTTTATGAAAGCGCAGGAACAGGACCCGCGGGCGGGAAGAGCTGCCCGGGCGTTGTGACAAGTCGCTCATTGTGCACCCTCGGGTCGGGAGGGGGTCGGGGGCCGAGTAAGTCACTAAGGTATTTTGGAAGCAAGGTTTTCAAGACCTTTAGGGGCCGGCTGTTGCGCAATGTTTATCACTGTTTCATAAGCCTCACTCCTGAGACCCTTCAGATGCATATCTGGGCCTAAGCCGGGAGTATGGCTTCCAGCATATGTCCTGGGGGGCAGTTGAGATAAAGGAAGTTTCCAGAGGAATTTTTATATGTGAAAGTAGACTTAGGGGGGGAGGGCGGTGTCAGAACAGTGTTAAGCCAGTGCTCCCTTTTGCCCCCTCAAAGTGCGATCATCAAGGCGGCTCAACTCCTAGAGGGAGGTCACTGCCAGTTTCAAGCACTAATCAATAGACTAGGCAGTGAGGGAATGTAGTTTTCATTTGCCTCAGTTTCCCCCCTCACCATGGCAAGCACTTAGCCCCCTTTCCTTTGTTCTTGGGGGGCCAGGGGTGTCTGAGCCACGTCACCCAGACCCCCCGGGACGGGAAGGGGGTGCTGGCCTGCGCTTCGCCCTCAGCTCACCCCCATGCCCCCTCGTCACATCCCCCCTGAACAGTTTGACCCTTAAACGTTTCAGGCTGTTGCAGGCGGAGGGTCTCATCTTCCGCACCCCTTTCTGCTGAGGAGGGGCCCAGCGCTGTCCCTAGCTGTCGGGTCGCGGTTGACCAGGTGGGACACGCACCGGGGCGTTAGGAAAAAGCAGAGGCCGCTGAATCCGACACGGACAGCAAGGCGGTGTGTCCGGGTAAGGATCGTCCGTCGTGAGAAGGGGCTGTAGGGCGGCGGTCTCGGCACCAGGCAGATGCCCCGGGAGAAAACGGCGCAACACAATCAGAAAAACTAGCAAGATGAGCTCAGTGAAAGCTCTTCGGTAGTGACAAGAAGCTTCGGGACCGATCACTGATGGAAGGAGAGGGATTGCTTAGAGCGCCGACCGGAGCCTTCAGGGCAGTTAGAAATCCAGAGGCATTCGGAGACCCCGGGGGTGTACTCGGCATTCTGGTTCTGTGAGAGCCTGAGTTCCGCCTTGGAACATCCACAGCCATCCAGTGCTGTTCTGTGTTGTAGAACTGTTCCACGCAACGAGTTAGTGTAGTATTTAACACTGTACTGTCATTTTGAGTCATTTGAGGTGTAACGGGCGGTGTAGAGCCATCCTACGGGCTCGGTTTTCTTAGTGAGCGATCGGGTAGTTACCAAGAGGTATATTTTTAGAAACAAGAAAAATAGAGGTGAAGTGTTAGAGCAGATGACAAGCCCAGTGTCTCGCAGGGGTGCCAGTGAGGTTTCGTAGATGGCAGCCTCCGGGCAGCCTCAGAGGAGGGTGGGACCAGGCGGCGGCCGGAACCAGACTGGTCCTTCTGGCTCCGTCTGCGGCGTCCTTCTGGACGGCCCCTGGTGAGAAGGACTTGTTGGCAGAAAGTGGGAGGGAGAACGAGGAGAAGGCACAAGCCCCCGAAAGGGAAGCTGGAGCTCTTCCGCGGGCTCCCAGAGTAAGAAGGCACATTCGCTGGCTCACCGATGTCCTGGGGAGGGCGTGCGGCTCTGACTCAGACCCGGGAGCCCGTGAGGTGTGCCCGTCACGCGCCGCGGGGGGGAGGGGGGGGACATGTATGACCCCGTAAGGACCCTCGCACTTTGGAGGTAAGTCCCCTGCTGTCTCAGACTTTTAATCCTTTACATAAACCAGGTCTTTTGGGTTTATATGGGTTGAGTTTCTAGTCTCCGTCAGATTAGGTTTTGCGAGGACATGGTTTTTGCATATTTAGAGATTTATAAATTAACTCAGCTTCAGATGATCGACAGAGCACTGCAGTCTTTATCTATTGGTAGGTCTACTGTGAGAAAAGTCTTTCATGCCGTTGCTGGGGGGCCCTCCCGTTGTCCGGGTGTCTAGAGAATCATATGGCCTTGGGGTCTTGTGATTATCCCACAGGATAACAGGCACAGAAGATTTCCTATACTCGAAATCCCGTGATAATTTTTCTGAAGTTTACCTCAAGTAGTCTAGTTTAGGCAAACAGCAAACATTTAAAGACAATCAGAACTGGAATTTAACATCCATAAAGGTGCCTCATTGGAACATAATCTTTCTCTCTAAAAACCTGCATTTCCAGAGAGAGCCAAATCAAGACTAATTCATTTGCAAAACAAGTCCAGTTTTGACAAACATGGCCTAATGATTTACATAAGCTCATGGAGAACAGCGACTGATCACAGGATCTTTAAAAAAAATTTTTTAATGTTGATTTATTTTTGAGAGACAGAGTGCAGGCAGGAGAGGGGCAGAGAGAGAGAGGGAGACACAGAATCCGAAGCAGGCTCCAGGCTCTGAGCTGTCAGCACAGAGCCCGACGCGGGACTTGAACTCACAAACTGTGAGATCATGCATGACCTGAGCCAAAGTCAGAAGCATAACTGACTGAGCCACCCAGGCGCTCCATAAGGATCTTTTAAAGTCTGCTTTGCTGGAACCTTTTATAAGGAATCTCCAGGCTGAATGGGCTGTTCTCTCCGGGCCGGAAGGCAGACAGACAGGCCTATGGTACTTGCAGATTTGGGCGAATTCCTCTTCACGAGGTGCCCAACATTTCCTGAGATTCATGCACCTGCCCGGAAGTGACCTTCTTTATTCCCCTGGGGACATTGCTGGGAATCTGTGAGCAGGTGTCAGGCCGCCATTTCCACGAGGCTTTCCTGGCTCCGTGATTCATAAAGTCAACCTTAGCTCCTTAGAGCTGTCTGGCCACATCCAAGTCTACACATGACTCTCAAATATGACGTTCCAGTCAAAGCCCTGGTAAAATAACCAGTATTTCCAGTGGTGTCCAGTTACAAGGAGAACAGATTCTTACTGAAATGATGCAAACAATTGTAATCGCCACGAAAGAAAGGGTACTCTGAGCGTTTTTGAATGCCAGCGGGTGTAGGTAGAGCGAAAAGTTCAACGCTTCAGTTTACAAGTGAATTTTTGATGACATCTCTGTCTGGTTCAGATATCTTAGGAGAAAGTTTCCTTAATCGGGAAGAGCAAATACTAGAGGACCAGCAATATTTCGCACAAGTCACAAAACTATAATCTTCCTCAGTTCATGTAGTCCCATGTTCCTAATTTGTGTTCAGTTTGAATGCAGCTTTTTAGTTCTGGAAATTCTTACCCATTTTAGTATTAGTCTTAAAGATGCCAAATACCTGTGTTTGTCCTAAAAGTCCTTTTCATGAATCTCCTTGAAAATGAAATACACTTTGTGAGAGAATAAGAACAATTATAAATGACAACATCTCTGGGGCACCTGGGCGGCTCAGTCGGTTGAGCATCCGGCTTCGGCTCAGGTCATGATCTCATGATTTGTGGGTTCGAGCCCCGCATCAGGCTCTGTGCTGACAGCCTAGTGCAGGAAGCCAGTTTTTCTGATCTCATAAGTAGAGGAAAAATCTCCTTGTGAGTCAAGGTGGGTTTGCAAAGCCTCCCACCATCAGATGGGCGTCTACATCCACTCAACCCCCACTCAATTTCTGCTTGAGCACCGACCCCCAAGGCTCCTGACTGACTGAGATCAGGAGTGACTTGCCTTCTTATCACATAAAAATATGTGAATCGTACCTTGTGAAAAAACTTGTTATAGGAGTTTCTTCTTTTATGATTCTAGGAGCAAATGTTACATTTCCTGAGAAAACCTGGAAAACAGGCTACTGACCCTGCTCAGAAAGACCTAACCCTTGCCTTCACGGTGCTAAAAACTTTGCCTTGTATCAGAATGCTAAAGGTCCCTTCCTATCCCATATGATAAACATCTAGTCACCAACTTTATCTCTTTTGGTAAAGATTATGCAGGAGTCTTCCACCAATCTCTCTTCTGGGAAATTTTTACATACCAAAGAATTTGTCATCAGAAATTACTGACTATAGAAATTGCCACTTCTGTTTTGTACCCCATACATTTTCTCAATGAATAAAGCTGACTCTCGGGTCGGGGCAGAGATGCCTGCCTGGTGAGCAGAACGAAAGAAAGATGAGGCTTCTCACTCCTTTTCGCCAACATTGTTCATCCCTCAGGGAGCCCTGGACCCGCTGGAGCTGGACTCCGGCAGCCTGGAGCCTGTCCTCAGATTCCGTGTCTCCCTCTCTCTCTGACCGTCCCCTGCCCACACTGTCTCTCTCTCTCTCTCAAAAATAAATAAAACATTAAAAAATCAATGACGACATCTCAGAAATGGACATTGTTAAAGATCTGATGAGCGTTCATTATGATGCAATTGACAAGGGAACGCGGTTATTTCTGAGACACAAACACTTCAATAGTCAGAATATCAGGTGAGGACCTGACACCGAAATGTTAGAACTTCAGGAACTGCCTGCATGTTTGGGCAGTTGCCGCCCGCACCCGCGCAGTACAGCCTAAGGTTTACCATTGTGCTGCGGTGCTTTTCCAAGGAAATTAGTGTTTCAAGTCAAAACGCCTAATTGGTCAAAAAGACTTCATTTACAATTCAAATCTTGGAAGTTTGTTAAAATCTTAGAAAGTTATAAAGCACACCCTAAATAGGGTTACAGATCATTACAAATCTTAATTTATTTACCCAACGCGGCAATAAGATCTTAAAGGCAAATATGTGACATTCTATGTTGTTAGCAAAACCGAGCTCCTTAAACCTGGAGAAGTTCTGACTTTAAGGCATCAAAGACCTGATAAAGAGGAAACCTAAAAGGGAGAGAGAGAAGAAACCAAAAGCTTTGGTTTTCCCTGCAGACCAAAGAGGAAAATACTGTTTACATTTTCTTATCAAGAGCAGATTAACAGTCAAAGAAAACTTTATCTTCTGAACAGAAAGAAAAACAGAACTTTATCTCCTATCAGTGTACTTTTAAAATCCATTGCAACCTTAGTCCGTCCTGACCACACATAAAATTCCTTTCCAAAGATTTCCCTTCATGAACCTTCTACAACTTTCTTTTGTCTTCAAATGTTGTCCCAAGTCATTTCTCTCTGAATAACCAGTCTCGTTTGGGACAAAATTACTTTCTTTAACCGTCAACAAAAAATGTGCTTCCATTTCTTGTATCTTTCTCACACATCTCCCACGTTCCTACATTGAGGGTGGCTTTCCTTATTTTCATCAGTCTTAATTACACTTCGGAGAATTTTAACTTAGAAACCTTCGTCTCCAGTGAAAGCTTAGGAGCCAATAGTAAATGGTTGTACCAGAGTTCTTTAGATGGCAAATTCATGAATCAATTAAGCACAGAGCATGTTTTTCAATCGACCTAGATAGTCTTAATTTCTCTGTAATAAGTCAAAAGCTCGAGTTTAGTAATCCAGGCTTTAGCACTCCATTCTATTTGGAAAAGATCTACACGTCCAATGAATGTGCTCTCATTTGTGGTGCAAACTTTAAAGTTTCAGGTTACCAAGGACTTTGAAAGCTCTCTCAACAATTACCCATGACAACTTGGAGACAGACAAAATTAACCATTATTTTCCATCATCTTTTTGCTAACAAATTGCAACAGAGAGAACATGAGCTTATTGACTTTTAGTAAACCTTGGTAGAATAACAGTTTTATTTTAATGCTGATAACTCTAAAGTCTCTCTTTCCTAAACCAGCAAACTTAAATTAGTTTAAGCAAATATGTTCCACTGGGGTCCACCTAAAAGATAATCTGTTCCCCGTTGTCAGTTTTTTGCCTGGGACACTGGTGGGGAAACCTGAAATGGGGAGTCCTGGGGGTGCTCTTTGCTCCTTGACCTTGAGGGTGGGAGGAGGAGCCAGGGGCGCCTGGGGCAGTGCAGATGGCATAAGAACCAGTTAGGCAGGCTTCACCCAAGGTGGTGTAGAAACAGGAGGAGGGAAGGGGGAGGCAGAAGAGGTGAGGGGCCAGCAAAAGGGAGAGAAGGAAAATTTCCCAGTTCTAACCTTGTCAACTCCTTCAGAGGCACAGATGCCTGTTTCTTGTTCCACCAAAGTGGAATTAGTCAGTCCATGTCAGGCCAGAGAAGACAGAGAACCTCCCCAAAACAAATGGAGTTTCAGCAGCTGCTTGGCAATTTTCCTTGAAGACCCCGCCCCGAGGGAGACTAACCACAGTTGGCTTCAATGATCACAGCCACTAACCCAGGAGACGAACGAGGGAGAGGCACCCACATCTCGTAGGGGCATGACTAGAGAGTCAGTGTCCCCTTTGTCGGGATGGCCTGTGTCCCCTCCAGTGGTCTGGATTCACTTGGAGGATTTATGTGGACACCCAGTATGTCCAAAGGGAATGTATTGACCTGGCTGGTCCCAAGCACATTCTGCAAGAGGCCCCAGGTCTGGACCCCCACCCCTCTGTCCGTGCGCCCTGTTTCCTGCAGAAGGGGGTCTCACTGCTGGATCCTACTACGGCCGTGCAGTGTGGCAGGGGGTCAGTCGTTTCCTACATTTTGCAATTCAAATTGTCCCCAGTGGGTTAAAAGTCATCCCAAGAGAGTCCTTAGGGGCTGAGGAGAAGCTCCATGCTCCTCCTAGAGAGAAAAGTAGAAAGAAAAGAGAGAGAAGGTCCATTACCCCCGAGAATCCCCCGGACTCCTGGGTGGCGTCCCCCGTGTAAGCTATGTCAGAAGTTCCTGGTGTTAAAGCGACCCAAGACGTCCCTCAAACAGTCTCTATGACCACCGACAGCCCTCCGAGGGACCCTAAGGGGACGCTAGGGTCCCCCCCTTCCTCTTGCATTCCAGACTACAGACGGTGCCTGGTGTGTGGACTGAAATACCGCACCCCGCAGCCCATGCCCTGAATGCCGAGGCTGCGAGGAGCACGCCCCGGAGCCTTGCTTTCGTTTCTTGGAGAATCTGCAGCTTTTAACCCACGGAAAACACTAGCAAAGTTTTATAAGGGGGAATTACCCAATTTGATAATTTAAGTGATAGTTAGTAGGAGACGTTGGCCAAAAACAGTAAAGGCAGAGACCCAATGTGATCTACGTGAATAAAAGCACTAAATAAAAGCAGGAATAGAGGGCATCGGTTTCGGGGTCTTGTTACCATTCCGGCCAGGTGCTAACTTCCAGCCGAAAAGCAGGCTTTCTCCTCCCTGTCCAATAACCAGGGCTGAGGATCGCCGCCTGAGGGTGGACATGAACGAGCTCCCGCAAGACCACGCGCCTCGCAAAGCTGCGGAGGAAAAGAGCAAAGTGTACTCACTGCCTCTGCACCGAAGCTCAGAGTCCAGATGAAAAGACTCACTGCCCCACGTGGGACACGTATGATGAAGTTTTAAGGGTGATGGCAGGGTGGTCTGGAGCCGACGACCAAGAAAGAATTATTGGCCATCGAGAATTCCTGAAGACATCTTTTGTGCAAAAAAGGTGGTTTTATGAAAGCAAGAGGACAGGACCCAGAGCGGGAAGACGCGCACTGGGGTCCCATCGGGTAACTCCTTGATGCCCTCCGACTGGGAGGGGGCAGGGACAGAGGACGCCACTAAGGTACTGTGCGGCGCCCGGCTGGCTCAGTCGGTTAAGCGTCTGACTTTGGCGCAGGTCATGATCTCACAGTTCGTGGGTTCGAGCCCCGCGTCGGGCTCTGTGCTGACAGCT
>NC_043714.1:77265508-77280838 GCF_006229205.1 Suricata suricatta
ATGCGGGGACAGGAGAATGTGTCCTCTCGTGGGGCAGCTCTGTGGGGAACATCGGTCTGAGTCGGACGCTGTGAGGCCTAACCGATGACGACAGGCCTGATTTCACCTGAGCAGCAGCAGCAGCGGGAGATCCCGGGTTCGCCTCTCACGGCCGGAGCCGTGCAGACGCCTGCCGTTTCCTCGCTGTGGCCGTGGCGTCCGGTGAGGCCGTGCGGCTCCCGGCAGGTTCCCTTTTGCCCCCAGCAAAGTGTCATCGACGTAGCTGAGCTCCTCAGGGAGGTGACTCTTGTCAATGGGCTGTGGGCAGGGAGGGAATGGATTTTTCATTTGCCTCAGTTTCCCCCCTCGCCATGGCAAGCCCTTAGCCCCCTTTCCTTTGTTCCTGGGCGGCCACTCCTGGCCGAGGGATGTCCCCCAGAGGGGGGAGGGGTGCTGTGAGCGGAGCTTTGCCCTCAGCCGCCCTGCGCTCGCTCATAAATCACGCAGCTCTGTTTTCTGGGTTGGGCAGGTTTTATTTTCTTTTACCTTATTACATTTTATTCATTTACGTAATCTCTGTGCCCAGGGCGGGGCTCCATTCACGACCCCCGAGACCCAGAGTCGGACGCCCCTGGCTGGGCCAGCCTGCTGCCTCTTGGCAGAAGAGTGTAGTTTTGTGTTTCCCAACATGGCTGTTCGCTGTCGGGCATGAGTGAGTGTTCACAAGGGTCATCACGGCCACACTGAGGGAGCGTGCGGCAAGCTGACGCCCCCGACACCCCACCCAGGTGTGGCCCGGCGACATTCCTCCGCGCTCCGCTGCCCAAGAACAAAAGACAAGAAAAATCCGGGGCTCACCGACCGAGATCACAGCCCTGCGGCCTCCATCAGGTTACAGACGTCTCCTCAGCAGCCTCTGCGCCCGAAACCTGTGTGATGGGGGAAACAAAGGCAGAAGGAAAAGGCAGAGAAATTTACATTTCCTGTAACTTGCAGCCCGTTGACTAAAACGTGAGGCAGGCGTCATAAAACGTTTCTCCGGAAACTCCCTACTGTCTCAATGTTAGTCCCTTGCTAGAAGCCAAACAACCTCAGCCTGACACTAGCCAGGCCCCGGCCTCCCGCATCCGAGCGGCGCCCAGGCTCTCCTCACGCCCCCCTGCAGCACTTCCTGCTCCGGTCCCGACCTGGGCTTTCCTAACGTCACCCTTTCGCAACAAAGAGGCCTCAGGAATTCTTGTCAGCTCCGGACCCCCACCATCCTCCAAAACCCCACTAACACCAGGCAGGCGCTGACTTCAGCTCCTGGTGATGTGGAAAATGGTGCTAACGAGGGGTCCGAGATCCTGGGGGCCCGGCTAGCGTCAGGCTGAGGTTGTTTTTCCTCTGGTAAGGGATCAACATTAAGATGGAAGGGAGCGGGCGCCTGGGTGGCTCAGTCCGACTTCGGCTCAGGTCATTGTAAGGTTTAATAGATGGAGGCAGAGATGGGAGGACAAAGAGACCTCGTTATGGAGCCAAGAGGGCCTTTATTGGGATCTGTGATTCCCGGGCGAGGCTCCGTGACTCTGGAGCGGGGAGTCAGGGAAGTCGCGCCTGATATGGGAGAGCAAGGTGTTTTATGGGTGCAGAAGTTCCGGGTTTGAGCTCAGGGGGGCCAATAGCCAAGTAGGGTCATCTTTGGACGGTGGCAGGATTCAATTGGCTGTTCGCTTCGGTGGGGAGGGGGACGCTGGAATCCATGGCGAGGCATTCCAGTTTGAGACAGTCCAGCTTGAGAGTGGGGGCCGTCAGTCCTGGTGGCGCCTGGATCTGTTATCTGGCCTGCAATAAAATGGCCGCTGGTGCTTTTCAAATGGCTCGGGTCATTCCAGGTCTGCAAGTGGGGCTGTCAGTGTTTGCAGCTTCCACAGCAAAATGGCCGCTCAGTTGCTTTCCCATGGCAACTCTTACAGTCATGATCTCAGGGTTCGTGAGTTCGAGACCCGCACCGGGCTCTGTGCTGACAGCTCAGAGCCTGGAGCCTGCTTAGGATTCTGTGTGTCCCTCTCTCTCTGCCCCTCCCCCGCTCACTCTCTGTCTCTGTCTCTCAAAATTAAAATAAAGACATCTAAAAAAAAAAAGACGGAAGAGTTCTTGGAGAAGCACTACACTCCGCATTTGCCTCAAGGATTTATTTGTCAGTGCCCTGCAGGTTATAAAGGAATTTAATGTAGGGGCGCCTGGCTGACTCAGTCAGTTACGCATCAGCTCAAGTCATGATCTCCCGATTCGTGGGTTTGAGCCCCGAGTCGGGCTCTGTGCTGACAGCTAGCTTAGAGCCTGGAGCCTGCTTCGGATTCTGTTTGTCTTTCTTTCTCTGTCCCTCCCCCACTCATGCTCTATCTCTTTCTCTCTGTCTCTGTCTCTCTCTCAAAAATAAATAAGCATTTTTAAAAGTTTACAATAGAAATGTAGTGGTATTTCCATTTCCTTCTTGCCTTTGTTTGCCACATCACTATGAAGGGGAGGTTAATGTTAAGGCTCCAGGAGACTGAGTCTATGGTTTTTGGAGGTCAGGTTATTGATAAGCTTGCCTTTTTCTTGTAATTTTACTAAGACTTTTGCAACCTGTTGGAGACTCTGGGCCCGCAGGACTGTGATTTCTACTGGTGACCCATTGGATTTTTCCTGTCCTTTGTTCTTGGGCAGCCAGGAGAGCCTGAGGAATGTCACCCGGACCCCAGCTGGGCAGAGGGTGGCTGGGTGTCACCGGCCCTTACACTCCCTCACCAGTCGTGCACCTGGTTCCTGCTCCGGCGGCCCCTCATCCTGACTGAGCTTGGAGGCCCCTTTCTGGGACAGGCCGGTCCCTCTCCCTTCCCCACCTGACCCCGGGTCCCGGGTGGCTGACTGCCGTCTGGCTGTCGGTGGGGAGGGTGGGGGGGGCTTCACCACCCGGTGTGATCTGATGTGGGGTCCGGGAGCTAATGGTCGAGAAAGAATTCTCGAGGTGCCTATTGATGCAGGAACGGTGGTTTGATGACAGCGCTGGGCCAGGGGCCCAGGGCAGCCGCTGCTGCCCGGATGTGAGGCCATGTTGGTTATATACCCGGGGAGGGGGGGAGGAGCGCAGAGACAAAGAAAGTTTCTAAAAGGACTGTCCTAAGTTAAAGAAGACTCACAGGATCCTGGGGGTCAGGCTGACCTGTAAGACAGCGGGGAGCCCTGGGAGGGATGTCTTACCCACCCCCACGCCCGCCTCAAGTATCCGTCAGAGGCTGTAGGTTCTTAGGAAAGTCAATTGTACCTACATTCCTTCTGCCTTTGTTCCCCACTCATCCCCTCCTGACCAATTTTGACTCCTAAATCTTTAAGATTCCTGAGGGTGGAAGGTCTCATCTTCTGCAGCTTCTTCCTGCTGAGCGGGGGTGTAGACATGTCCCCCTACGGCCAACATTGTCAGCTGGAAAATGCATATCCTATATCTGTGTCTTCTATCTACGAGTCACCGAAGGCAGAGGCAGCCGTCCCAAGGCGACACAGAAACGACCGGCTGCGGGCGGCAGGTTCCGGCCGGGAAGGAGTCTCGGCACTAGGCAGAGAGACACCGGAAAAGACAACAAAATACTACTACTTGAATATCATAATGCTTTCATGAGAAAGAGAAGCCCAACAAACCTTTGATGGTTGACAGAAACCTTCCTCCAGTCCAGGGCTTTAACCCACCTCTACCGGCAAGAGAGCGGGTTCTTGGACTTATACCTCTGAGCGGCCCCGTCCGCTTTTCTGGTGTCAGGAGTGTATACACCGCGTTCTGTTTTTGTGCTAACACATCCGTGTTCCACCTTGTGCAACAGTTAAAATATCTGATTGTTGGGGCCCAGCAGGCCACAAAACCTCCCGCACAGCGGCCGGTGATGGCTATGCCTCCGGGCGCAGGTGAACTATTTGGGAAGTTGCCGAGCAACATTTGGCCTCCTGGGCCGCACAGGTGGCTTCGGTCCATCTTGTCTGTGATTTTCTCGTTGCTTTGCAAAGAGGCGTATACTTTTAGGCTCTGAATCAACTTGGGTCAGTCAGTGACACCAGCCTTCCCTTACTTCGTTGTTTCTAGCTCATTGTCTGCTGTTGGGAGGAAACACAATCTGTCCGAGGCCCGCTCCCACGGGTCCAGGGCTCCCTGAAGGGGCAGCGGCGGATGAGAGCAATGAAGACACTCACGCAGTTTCTTAATCGGTCCAGCCCGTCTTGTCCTATCTCCTTTTTATCCCCGTATCTCCTGTATCTCCTCATTAACTCCGTATCTCTGTATCTCTCCTTTCGCCAGGTCTTGGGCCTTTATTTAAAGGCTTATGACATCAAAAGGTGGCACTTTTACAAATAATTCTCAGCGATAAAGGTGCTTTGAAAAGGGCGCAGAAACAGGTTTTCCAGAGGCATTTCTTCAGAACTATTCTAATTACAATGAGGTAACTTACACATCAGAGGATGACAGGATGTTCTCAGTGAAAAGCAGACAACATACACATTTGTTTGAACCGGTAGTCAATCTTACAACTAAGAAGAGAGCAGGATGTTTTCAGTGAGAAGCAGAGAGCAAACACTTTTATAACAATGATGCTAAAATTCAGTCACAGACAGGGCTAGGAGGCATTCTGTTTGGCTCACAGGAGGAAGAATGCATTCGTGATGGTTGGTGGGTAAACCTTTTGTCAACCTTGTCCTTTGATGTTGAAGGTGTTAGCACCATAGGCCCCTAGACCAGCCGGCCTTTGCATATGAGTTTAAGTTGTAACTACTCTTACCCGTCCTCACAATGGGCACCAAATTAGCACATGTATGCGCAGTGACTTGTGCCTGGCTCTTGCTGGCTTCTGTTTCCTAAGTTAGGCTTTCTATCTCCAGGCCAGGGTACACATTATCTTTGTGCTCTTTAGCCCCCTTTATTTCCCTGTCTTAAGTTAGTGAAGCTCAATAGAAGAGCCTTTCTACAAACGTCCGCAGTGTCTTGTTTCACTTCCTCTTCATAGAGGTGGGAATATGCTTCCTGCCATGAGGTATCTGTGTGGGGAAAATCGGTCTGATTTGGAACATAGTGAGGCTTGATCGATAGCAACAGGCCTGATTTTACACGAGCAATCCTTTACAGAAGGAGATGCCAGTTTCCGCCCCTGTGGCAGGAGCCGTGCTACGTCTACCATTTCCTTACTGTGACCGTGTCATCCAGCAAGGCCGGTGCGGCTCCCAGCAACAATCCTCTGTCAAGGATTTACTTCTTGAAGGATAAGTGTCTTGCTCATAAATAACTGCTGAAAGGCCTTGAAAGAGTGTGAAACTCCTCAAAGAAAATTCTTTAGGCTTATCTTGTGTATAAAGACAGACTCCTGTTAAGGAATCCCTTCCTTGTAGTGATTTATCTGTTCCTATTATTTACTCCTGTTCTCTCTTCCTGACAAGAAAGATCCTTTCCAGAACATGTGTTTATTTCAAGGACCATAAACTATGTAATCGTTAAAGAAAAAAATGTAACCACCTATGGTGACTTCTTTAGTAAAGTGTGGCATGACCACCATTCACGTTGTCTGTCTTCTTTCTTAAAGATATTGCGCCGACACCAACCCCCTCCTCAGAGACCCTTAGACCGGGGTGCGTCGGCTGGACCCCGCATCTAATGCTATTCTGAGAGTCATTTAAGGCCTTAATTGTGTAACAGGTGGTCTTAGTCATGACATACTTGGTTTTGTTTTGTAAGGAATCCGGTAATTAATAAGAGGCACCTTTATGGAAACAAAAGAAAATGTAAGTTAATGGAGCAAATTACAAACTCAGTGTCTTGAGTCTCAAGTGCTTAAAATCTAGTATTTACAAAGACTGGTTATTGAAACACACTTTCTCTCTATCATCAACTGCATTTGTAAAATCAGAGATAACCAAATCAAGACTAATTTGTTTGTAAAACAAGTCCAGTGTTCATAAACTTGGCTTATACTCTCGGCAAGAATCGTGATTGACCATAGAGATCTCTAAATATCGGTTTTGCTGGAACTTTATGTGAGGAGTCTAGATGGGACTTTTAGCAGCCTCTCCATCCGGAAGCCAAACCAAGTATCCGCCATCACACAGGCCTGCAACACCTGTAGATTTGGGTGAACTCCTCTTCACCAGGTCCCCAAATATCCCGAGGGTCCTGCACCTGCCAGGAAGTGACCTTTGCTCCCCTGGGGAGGCTGCTGGGAGCCCTGGAAGCAGGTGTCAGGCCACCATTGCCAAGGGGCCTCATGGCTCCAAGTTTCATGAAGTCGACCTTAGTTCCTCAGCTGTCTGGTCACCGCCGAGTCTATGCGTGTCGCTCTGCATGACTCCATGCAAAGCCACTGCAGGACAGCCGGTGGTGTTTCCAACGGTTTCCTGTTACCAGAAGGCGTTCTTATTGAACTGGATGCGAATAAACGGATTCAGAGGAGGAGGGCTCCCAGACTCTTTCCTTTCAGAGGGTTCAGGGAGAGAAAAAGGTCAAATGCTTCAGTTTGTTCACAGAGGAATATTTTATCCTGTTTGTGTGTATCATGGGTGACATAAGAGAAAGTTTCCTTAATCTGGGAGAGTGAATATTAACGAACTAGAAACGATGCAAAGAGTCACAAAAACCATAATCTTCTTCCTCAGTTCATTTGGACCCATGTCCCTAATTCTTGTTCAGCTTAAATGCAGCTTTTTAGTTAGTTCCGGAAAGTCTTACCAGTTTTACTTTTTTAATTTTTTTTTTCACATTAAAGCACAAAGTTTATTTTTTTAAATAACAAAAATTAGAGAAGGCACAGACAATCCAGAAGATTATATGCACAAAGAATAATTTTTAAGTAAGTGCAATGTAATAATCTTGAAATTTAAAGTGACATAGATTGTATTCTGTGAAAATGTGTTTCTCAAAAACAAACATTTTAAAAATAAAAACCAACTAATGCCAAAGATACTACAAATAAAAAGAACAACAAGATATTCTAACATATATCTCGGATTAAGGAAAGTTTCCAAAAGTGCAAAATTTCTAGAGAAATATATGCTATATTTATCTGTAAAACAATAAAGATAAAGACAAAAGTCATTCACAATAGGAAAGACTAGCACAATTAATAAGCATGAGAAATTATGTTTTATCATAATATTACATGAGTAACAATTTATAAAAATAAATCATTTTACCAACTTTTTGAAATTTTTTAAAGTTTATTTATTTATTTAGAGAGCCGAACAGGGGAGGGCCAGGCAGAGAGAATCCCAAGCAGGCTCCGCACTGTAAGCTCAGAGCCCCATGCTGGGCTCGATCTCATTAACATGTGATCATGGCCTGAGCCCGAATCAAGAGTTGGGCGCTCACCAGCCGAGCCACCCCGTCGCACCCTTTGTTTTTGCCAGTTTTAAAGATATCGAAAAACCTGTTTTGTCCAAAGCCCTTTTTCATGAATCTCCTTGAAGACGAAACACATTTTTTCAAGAGAATAAGAAAAATAACAATAAATGGCAACGGACTCCAAAGAGACACTGGCGACTTTGAGGTCACAAGCTGGCAGGGAAACCTGGTTCCTTCGGTGACACAGAACACTTGGAGAATCCGAATACCGTCAGCGTGCTGCAGTGGCGCAGTGGGTCAGCGCGCGGTGCTCCTGGGGAGTAGGAGTGCTGGCCTCATCCCAAAGCGTGTAGACGGTTAGGAATTGCACAGCATCTCTAGGGCAGTTACCGCACTTACCGAAACACAGCCTAAGTTGGTCTGTTAAGGCGCCCAGAGTCACTTCCCATACCAAATAAGAAGACTTCACTTACAATTTACATCCGGGAAGATTGTTTAAGAACCTCAGCAAGTTATAAAGCACATTCCCGAATAAGATGACACCTCATTACAAAACTTAAAGGTAAATGATTTATTTAACCAAGGCGGACTCATTTAATCCAAAGGGAAATGTGCAGGGTTATATGGCTGTTAGCAAAACTTTCGCTCCTTTAATATTGAGACGCTTTGACCATCTTCGGTAATCAAAGACCTGACAAGGCAAAACATAGAAACTTGGGTTTTCCGGGCAGACAAAAAGAAAAATTTGTTTATATTTTCTTATCAAGAGCAGACCAACAACCCAAGAAAACTTTGTCTTTTTAAGAGAGAGAAAACAGAATTTCAATCTCACACCAGTGTATTTTTATTTTATCTTATTTTTTTTAGTGTTTATTCATTTTTCAGACAGAGAGAGCCTGAGTGGGGGCGAGCAGAGAGAGGAGGACAGAGGATCTGAAACAGGCTCTGCACTGACAGCAAAGAACCCAATCTGGGGCTCGAACTCACAAACTGTGAGATCATGACCTGAGCCAATGTCAGAAGCTCAAGCAACTGAACCGCCCAGGTGCTCCCACCAGGGTACTTTTTAAAAATGTTTTTTATTTATTTTTGAGAGACAGAGAGAGACAGCGTGAGCAGGGGAGGGTCAGAGAGAGAGGGAGACACAGAATCTGAAGCAGCTCCAGGCTCTGGGCTAGCTGTCAGCACAGAGCCTGACGCGGGGCTCGAACCCACGAACCATGAGATCATGACCTGAGCCGAAGCTGGATGCTTAGCCGACTGAGCCCCCCGTGCCCACACCAGGGTGTTTTTAAAACCCATCTATTTCAACCTCAGTGCTGATGACGTACAAAATTTCTTTCCAGAGATTTCCCTCCATAAACCTTGTGTAACGTTTTCATTCAGAATCGTTGCCCTCACCTGCATCAGTCTGATCTACATTTAGCAGAATTGTAACTCTGAGGAACCTTAGTCTCTAGTGAAAACAAAGTAGTAACGAGTTGTGACCTGTTAAGACAGAATTTTTTTAGATCTGAAATTTATAAATACATTTCACAATTTTCAAAACACACTTTTCCACAGTACAATCTTTCACTAAAGTACAAATCATCTTTACCAATAGTTCCAAGTATTCGCAGTTTCTCGGCAATAAGAAGCCAAAAGCACAAACCTGTGGTCATTGATTGATGCTTTAGTATTTTATCTCATTTGGAAAAAAACTTAAGAGATGTCTAATGAATTCAATCCAATTTATCATCCAATCAAAACTTTAAAGTTTCAGGTTACCAAAGCCTTTGAAAGCTATCTTAACAATCATCCATGAAAAGTTTGAGACAAAATTGACCATCGCCTGAAGTCACTTTTTTGGTAACAAATTGCAACAAAGATAACAGTTTATTTGATCTCCAGCAATCCTCGGCAGAATAAAAGTTCCTACTTAATGAGGACTGATGTGCGGAACAAAGGCAAACCGAAACGAAACGTAGATAAAATTACGCATCCTCATAGCCTGCAGCCCCTAGACAGACACTTAGGCTGGTGGAGTAAGTCCTCCAGGAACTCCCCTCGGTCTGGATGCTAATGATTTACTAGAGGGCAAACCACTGTAGCTTGAGGCTAGCCTGGACTCCGGATCCCGGATCCCCAGAGTCTTCTTTAGCCTATGAAAGTCCCTTTGGAAGCTTCCCCTGGCCTTTACCTCCCCCAACTCCTAAGTATACAGTCAGTCCCTCCTCACAGTCCTGGGACAGCTCTTTCTGCCCTTGGGTCCTGTCCCCAAGCTTGAATAACCACTGTTTTTGCACCAAAGATGTCTCAAGAGTTCTTTCTGGACCGTCAGCTCTAAAACCAAACACACCAACATTTCCGACATTACTGATAAATCTAAAGTCATGTCTATTTTAATTAAACCAACAAACTTAAATTAGTTTTAATACCTAATTTTGTTCCAACTGTGTCCACTTAAAAGCCAATCAGTTTGACGGGGCGCCTGGGTGGCTCAGTCGGTTGAGCATCGGCTTCAGCTCAGGTCATGATCTCACGGTTTGTGGGTTCAAGCCCCCGGCCGGCTCTGTGCTGACAGCTAGCTTCAGATTCTCTCTCTGACCCTCCCCTGCTCACACTGTCTTTCTGTCTCTCAAAAATAAATAAAAAACATTAAAAAAAAAAAAGTCAATCAATTTGCTTCCCATTGTTCATTTTTACTGGGACACCAGTGGGGAAATCTGATCTGAAGCGGGCGGTGTAAATCCGCTCTCCGTCCCTTGACTGCGGGGGAGGGGAGAAGCCACGACGAGGCATGGAGAATGGCGTAGGGGCCGGTTGTGCAGGCCCCAGCCGAGGGATGAGGGAACAGGAAGGTGGGGAGGCAGAAGAGGTGAGGTGCCACCAGCAAGGCAGGAGGCGGATGAAAGCCCAGAGGGCAGAGAAGGAGGACTCTGGGTCCCGTAAGGACCCAGGTCTGAATCAAACTGACTCTGACCTTGAAGGCCTAAGTGTCAGCTTCCCAGACCACCCTTGTGACGCCCAATCAGGAAAGGCCAGCTGACACCTTTAACATTTCTAAGGGCGGGCCTAAAGATGGAGGCTAGAAGATAGTCACCTATTGCTTAAGACTAGTCACGCCCTAGTCCTGGGCCTGCTCTGTGATTGGTCAATGCTGTAAAGGTTGTGATTGGCTCCCGCTATGTATGGTGAAAGTTACTGCCGGTATTGATACCGGGTAGGATTGGATCGCTGTGCCTGTGTCGCCTTTTCCTGTAAGGCCCCCTTCCTAACAAATTTCCCTGCCCCGCCCTTTTCCGGGCTCTCAGCCGGGATCCGCTGCGCTGGTGAGGTCTGTGAGCCCCAGCTTAGAAGCCCGAAATGAAACCGCCCTTTGCTTTTGCATGCATGACTCGGTCTCCCTGGTGCTCTCTGGTTTTGGGGGCGATATTAAAATCTGGGCATAACGGTCCTAAAGACTCATCAGCTTGGATAAACGAAAAGACAGGATTTCTTTCCACCAATAAGTGGAATTTGGCAGTCCATTTATGCCGGAGAAGACGGGAGCTTGGCTGAAACCACGGGAGGTTCAGCGGCTGCTTGGGAATATTCCTGAAAGTCTTTGTCCTGAGGGGACTGACCAGAGACAGTTGTCTCCAATTATCAGGGCCAGTGAGCTGGGAACTGAACGAGGGAGAAGCCCCCACGGACAGGAGCGTCCGGGGCCTGAGAGGAGGAGGACCAGCAAGAGACCGCCCCTCCCTTCACCGGGCGCCGCCCGTGTTTCCTCCCGCAGCCTGGGTTTGTGTGCAGGAGGTCCGGTCAGACAGTTACCATCCGATAGATCAGGAGGGGGCTTTCCAGCCTGGTTAGCGGCCAAACAATTCTGCAAGAGGCCTGTAGGTCAAGGTCGTGCTCTAAAGCCCTGAAGGCCGAGACCTAGGGTGCCTCCGTCCATGCGCCCTTCCTGCGGAGGAGATCTGACAGATCATACTGAAGCTTGATGTCCCAGTGATGGGTCATCTCCCCTCAGCTCTTAAGGAAAACTGAGGTCATGCAGTGTTAGAGAAAATCAGGTTTTCCCCTCAAATCTTGCCATCTGAATTGTTTCCAGTGGGTAAGAGGCACCCCAAGGGAGGATCTGGGGCCTGAAGTAGAAGATCCCGCGGCCCGCCTCACACACATTAACCGCCAGGAGGCGTCCCTCGAGGGACAGGTCAGAGGTTCCTGGCGGCCAAGCGACCTGAGGGGTCCTCTGACTGAAATCGCTCTCGTCACCGCCCTGCCCCCCAGGAGGGGTGTGCCCCCCCCCCCCCCCCCCGCTTCCCCAGTGCATCCTAGGCTACGAATGGGGGCTGGCGTATGGAAGAGATACCATGCCTTGAAGAACCTGCTGTTTTCAACCCATGGAAAACACTAGAAAAGTTTTACAAGGAGAAATTACCCAATTCTGTCATTCGCAGGGGACATTGATGGGTAAAGATAGAAACCCATCATGGGGGCGCCTGGGTGGCTCAGTCGGTTAAGTGTCTGACTTCGACTCAGGTCATGATCTCACGGTTCGTGGGTTTGAGCCCCACGTCGGGCTCTGTACTGACAGCTAGCTCAGAGCCTGGAGCCTGCTTCCGGTTCTGTGTCTCCCTCTCTCTCTGTGTCTCTCAAAAATAAATAAAAAGCATAAAAAATTAAAAAGAAGGGGGGCCTGGGTGGCTCAGTCAGTTGAGTGTCCAGCTTCGGCTCAGGTCATGATCTCATGGTTCGTGGGTTCGAGCCCCGCGTCGGGCTCTGTGCTGACAGCTAGCTCAGAGCCTGGAGCCTGCTTTGCCCCTCCCCCTCTCATGCTCTGTCTCTGTCTATATCAAAAATAAACAAAACATTTAAAAATTTTTTTAATTTAAAAAAAAATAAAAAATAAATAAAAAGCATAAATAATTAAAAAAAAAGAAAGAAACCCATCCTGGTGTAGTGACAGTCTTTACAGCCAACGTCCTAGGAAATGGTCCCCCGCTGGGTTTGATTCAGCCTGGCACTGGGTTCGGCCAGCTCCCAGTGGAAGTCTCCCCGTCGAAAGGGACGAGACCAGAGATGTGGAGGGAATCACATCTGCCCAATGAGGAGGAACCCTTCCACAGGAGTCCTGGGACCGGCAGCCGTCCCGGTGACCGAGGTGGCTGTCCCTGCCCAAGACGGACAGCTCCGGGCAAGGGCAGGAGGAGGGGCTCAGGAGCGCACGGCAAGGTTCTGGCTCTAATCACCGCCGGCCTCGGCAGTGGCTCCCAGCCTAGCGCCGCTGTCCTGCCCGCAGTCACGGACGGACCCGAGAGTCACCACCCGCATCGGCACGAAGGGCTCCAGAAGCGCCGAGCTTCTCAACCCCCCCCACGTGGGAGTAAACCGGGAGGACACGAGCTACCACGCTTGGCCTGAGGCTTGCAGTCCGGGAGAGACGACTCCGGCCGCACAGTGATGGGATTTAGGTTGGAATCCGCGGGCGAAGGCCCAAGAAAGAACTCTCGAGACGTTTTTATGCAAAAGGCGGTTTATTCAGAAGGAGGTGCCACGGGCGAGGGGCTCAGGGCCGGTGCGGAGTGACCCGTTAGAGCTTCTACTTTTTTGGGGGGAGGCAGGCTGGGGGGCATAGAGACAAAGGAAGTTTCCAAGGGAATTTTCTCAGGTCCAAGAGACACAGGATCTCAGACCTGGCTAGTGGCAAGCTAGGATGGCTCCTCCCGCCAGGAAGGCCTTGACATTAAGACAGTAGGGAGACCCTGGAGGAGCGTGACAGTCGTCCTGCCTCGGGTGCTTGTCACCGGACTGCAGGTCGTAAGGAAGTTTATTTTTGTCTACATTTCTTTTGTCTTTGTGAGGTGCAGACGCCCCTTGTGAACCACCCGCCCGACGGACCAGGGCGGCACCTCTGCCCTTTGTCTTTGCCACGGTCAGGCCGGGGCCCCCTGCGCCTCCGGCAACGCCTCTCCTGGCCTCCGCCTCCAGCCCTGGGAACGCCGGGCAGCCCTCTCGGGCCGGGCAGGCTGCGGCCAGGCTCTCCATGGGCTGGAGGCTGACTTCCGCATGGTTTCTGCGTTGGCCGAGATTTTATCTCCTTGTTAGGGAGCCTCCTCCCCCTTCAGGAGACGGGCAGGCAGGTGGGGGAGGCCGTCAGCCCCGCACCTCCTGTCCTGGGTGGGCTGGGGCCCTCCCTACACCGGGTGCCCAGCCCCTTGGCCTGCTGCCTTCCGGGCTAGAGGATCCCAACATCTCGGGGCTCCTCACGAGCCGCCGGCGGCCTGGGCCGGGCTGGGCCCTACTGGGGGGCGTAAATCAGTTCTGAGGAAAAGGGTACTGGAGGGACGCACGGCCTTGTTCCCACCTGAAGCCCACCCGAGCACCTCCACGGAAATGACATCCCCTCCCTCAACACACACGCGTAACATGCACGACACCCACCCACACTCTGCACACAATACCCAGCACGACACACACAACACACACGTACACCAGAAGCCTACATGCAACATGGCACACGTGCACGTGCACACGACTCCCCCGACACCTTGCAAGCCAGGAGGCCTTCCTGCCAGGGGTGGCCAGCAGCTGGGCAATGCAGGAGGGGAGGCCGTTCACCCACAGCACAGAAAGGAGAGCGGGTTGCAGGACTGAAGGGTGCGTGTTCCTGACTGTGTAGGAGGGCCAGGAGGGCCGGGACCGCATCTGGGACAGACAGACAGACCCACTCTGACTCAGGCCAATCAGCCTTCCCGAGCCCAAGCCCAGGAGCCTCCCTCAGACAGGAGCGTGTCCAGGGCGGGGTGGGGGCAGGGGGACGGGCCTGGGACCTTGTCCTGGGTGGCGCCTGGAGGCCCTGGACGAGGAGGCTGGGGACGGGCCGGAGACGGAGTGCGCTGTGGCCCCAGGATCATCTGATGTGCAGTGGGGACCTCGGACCAGGGTCTACGTGCAGATTTGTGACAGCCTGCATGAGTGCTGATTTCCTGTTTGTGACCCTGGTTATGTTAGTGCTGGGGAAGCTGAGTGAAGGAAATATAGGAACTGTGTACTATTTTTGAAACTTGGTTCTAAGTGTGAACAGGTTTTAGGATCAAAGGCTGAGCCGTCTTCAAAGCAGGCTTGTTAGGGACCACCCTAACCTGGGAGCTACGACGACAGACCCAGACGGCAGCAGACGAGGCAGCAGAGGCGTCTCCCCTGTCCCTGAGCCCCAGCAATCACAGGAAACTGGCAGAAGGGAGAGAAGTGTAACAACTTGGTAACCGTGAGCCTTGAACAAACCTGAGCCTTGAACAAACCTGACTAGCACAGTGTCTTCGCAATCTGCTTCTGCGCACGCTCGTGTGCTTCTAACTGTGTTTCCCAAAACTCTGCACCAGGTACCAGTCCCCTCTTATTGCGAAAGTTCTTGCTACTGTAAAACCACTTGCTCCCCCTCCCCTAGTGCTGTGATTGGTGGTGTCAAACCTCATCAGAAACAAAGAACTCTAAAACCCATAGGTTCCCGCCAAAGTAACATGTATGTGTAAAGATACTCCTATAAGGTGCTATAATCTGTAATTGGCTGACTAATAAATGATGTGTTCCTCAAACCCTTAAAAACCCCGTGCTCAGCCCAGCGGGTCGATCTCCGGGTACTTCCCACACCCGGGAGGAGCCTTTCAGCCGAACTGAAATAATCGGTAATGAAACTCTCTATAACTCTCCGTCTGATGCTGGCGGAGTGAGTTCGATCTCAGTGGGATACAACAGGCGGAGCTCCGCGCAGCCCTTGTCGGGATGGGGCTGCGGTCCCCTGGAGAAAACACCTCAGATGGATAAAAACTCACATTCCAAACGCAGAACCTCACAATTTAAGAAGAAACATAGGAAAACCTCTTCCTGTATTAACAGAAAGTACTTAGAAGGAGCCACTAATGCTTTTCAGAATTCGAACAGCCACAGACTCGGCCTGGACTCGGGGGCGGCGATGAGAAAGAAAAGACACGACCCGACACACTTTCCATCATCAGCACCGGTTCTCACGAGGGACCTGTTCCAAAGCC
>NC_043714.1:77280938-77287697 GCF_006229205.1 Suricata suricatta
CAGGTGAGAACCGCCCTCTGTCCCGCCGCGTGCACGTGACTCTGACAAGCGTCTCCAGCGGCGGGGGAAGATCACACGTCCGCGGCGTGTCCGTGTGAACATCCGGAAACGTCCGAAGTCCTCCGGTGCAGCTGTATTCCAAACTTTGGGCAGAAGCCCAGGCTCCACAGAGGGACCACAGCTGCTCGGTTCATGGGACAGAGTGGTCCTCGCCTGGCCCCATTTGCTGTTTTCCTCTGACCTGTGACTCCGCAGAGACCACAGAGGCCCTCTGCTCACGTGAGGGTGAGCGGCCCCCGTGGATGTGTCTGGAAGGGGCCTCCCTCGAGTGCCCCTCCTGCCCTGCTGTGTGCTGTCACAGGGGCGGGCTCCCACTTGGCCTGAGGTGCTGACGGGTCCCCAAGCGGTCCCCCGGTGTCTCCAAGCGCATCGGAGCGGGTACAGTCGTGTTTCCAACTAGTCCCTCGGCCTCAGTGGGTGTTGGCGGGGTCCCTGTGTCCCTGAGGGGCCCTGGGGGTGGCAGGCGGCCTCAGGGTTGAGTGACCGTAGAGGCTGAGCTGAGGCCGAAGGGAGGCAGAGAGGTTTGGCCTGTGCCAACGAGAGGACGGGGCACAGGGCAGGCCTCCTCCCGGAGAGGGCTCCAAGGTCCTGACAGAAGGTGGCAAGGGTGCAGCCTTGGTCACACGGCAGCTGGACACGAGCCGGCAGACCCCGGTGTAGGACTGGGTCCCCTGTGTCTCTGACGACTAGTCCAGCGCATCGTCCCACGGCTGCAGGCTTCCCCAAAGCAGGTCACGCAGGGACCCAGCCTCTGCTTGGTCCCGCAAAGCCCTCGCTGGACCTTGGCCCTCACATTTGCTCTTTGCTACCTTTAGAGGACAGGAATCCTGCAGTTAGCATGTCCCTGGCAGGGCCGACTGCTCCTGTACACTTTGGCCATGTCCAGGCTGTGGAGACGTGGGGGAAGGGAAGAGGGCTGGGTGGGGGAGAATGCACAGGAAATGCAGGGAATCTGGAAGGTTCAGAAGCCCAAATCCCAAGGCGTCCAAGAGGCAGTTTGGACGGGGAGTGAGGGGGTAAGATCTCAGCACCCATCATGTACCCCACGACCTCCGGGAAGCACCCCCACCCCCTTGGTGGACGCTGTTCTACTGTTTCCGGCCAAGGCCCAGGGCAGCTGACTGGTGCGGGTAGACTTGGCGCCGAGGGCGGGGCTTGTGCTCACACCTGCTCCCTGCCCCTGAGCTGAGGAGCCTGGGCCAGCCCCCTCCTCCTGGCCTTCCCGGGTGCAGACCTGGGGGTCCCCCCCATTCTGTAGGCTGAGATCCGTCTCTGTCTGTGCCGTGTGAGGCTCCCACTGCCGCAGACGTGGTGCTCCCAGCCTCTGTGTCCTGCCGCGTCCCCGTCCTGTGGGGGTGACATCTGCCTTTCTGGTATCAGAATGTTCCAGACTCCATGGTTCCTTGCTGGCCCCAGCCCTGGAGCGGTCGTGTCCCCCAGGAGCCCTGCTCCCTCTTGGTAGAGGGCCGTTCCAGGGTCCTAGACGCACTCGGGGCACATCCATGCCTGGGCGTATGGAAACCCCGAGTTCAGCCCAGGGTCTGCATGTGATCCATCACGGGGGGGGGGGGCGGCGGGGGAGGACTGCTTTCCCACGGGCTCCACTGCCCACAAGGTGCCGTCGACTCACTCAGTCCCCCCAGGGTGGTCGGTCTCCCATCTCCCTCTTCCAGGCTGGACTGTGGTCCTAAAAGATATGTCCGAGTCCTACCTGCCAGTGAATTTGACCTTATTTGGCAGCAGGGTGGTTGCAGACAGAACTGGCTAAGTTAAGAGGAGCCCTACTGCCGTGGTGTCAGCCCTAAGTCCTAGGTGACTCGTGTCCTTATGAGGAGACAGGCATTCAGGAAGAGGCATGCCCAGTGACCATAGGGCCAGAGACTGGGGAGATGCAGCCTGGAGCCAGGGACCACCAAGGGCACAGGCCACTTCGAGAAGCAGGGGAGGCTTGGGTCTGGGCCTCCGTCCTCAGTGGGGGCCCAGCCCTGCTCTGGATTCCCAGCACTGAGCACTGAGACAGAAGCCATTTCCAGGGTTGGCAGCCACCTGGGGTTTCTGTCCTTTGTTGGCAGCCCCTCCCCCACCCATGCCTGCATCCCATCTGATGCCCATCTCTGCAGCTGCTGTGGGGAGTTTCCAACTGCTGAGCAACCCCCTCCCACCCCCTTGCCACCTCGGCCCATTGAGGCAGAGAAAGGGGGGTGGAGCACCCCAGTGACCGAGGGGTATAAGTTCACAGCTTCATTTAAGGGCAAGAATGATAAACTGGATTCCCTGGGGCCCAGCCCTCCTCGGGTTCCTCAGCCCGACATCACCGCCAATGGGGGAGCTGAGAAGCAGGGGAGCCCCTGCATTGCTGGCCGGCAGCTGCATGCTTGTGTGTCAGGAGCACGTCAACGCTTGCACTTGGGGGAGCTGAGCTGAGGCAGGGCCCCGGGGCTGCTCCCCCCCCACCTCCGCCCCTGGGCGTGGTGTTTCCCAGATCCCGCAGCAGGCTTGGGTGAGTCCCAGCGGGTCTGGAGAGAAGGGGGCGCCAACCCAGCCTTCTGGGGGAGCCCCAGTCCTCTGCGGGGACTGGGACAATTACAATAAGCCAGGAGAGAGGGGAGGGGGCTCTTTCAAGTTCAGTGTAAAGGGAATTCCAACAAGTAAAGGAAGCTGGAAACATCTCCCTCTCGAAGCCCCCATGATTGCAATCCAGAGAGGTTAGGTCAGGCAGGTGGTCCCTTCCTGGCCCCCGTCACACAACCCTTGTTTATGTAGCACAGATTCTTAACAAGCAGCGTGCCGGCTACAGGGCGGGTGGGGGACATGGGCGGAAAGGACATTTCTGCGCCGTAAGGAGACCTGGATGACGCGGTAAGCTGGGAGTGCGCTGTCGGGAACAGGTCAACGTATAAGATATCAGAACGCTTACTGTGTATAAGTTCCGCTTAATCACTCACCGCCTCACCTCGCTTCTGCAACCAGTCCGCTGCTGGATAGAGAACTTAGGTTGCAAAACTCTCCCCACCCCTTCTACTAAGACCTGGTCAAAGGCAAGGTCAGCAGGTGAAAGTCACCTAGTCACTGCCCGGTGGTATCTGAGGTGTCTGACTATGACTGGTCGTTTTAAAGGAACAAAGAACTTTAAAATGATAGGTTTCGGCCAAAACCAATGTCTGTGTACTACAATGTAATTGGCTCCCTTGAAATGCTGTACACGGCCGTTGGTTAACTAAATCATGATGTACTCTGCCTCGGTCACATCCGGAAACATCAGGGCCGCCTCCGTTCGGGCCGTTCTCTGCTCTTTTCTCCTTAAGATCAGGGGACCAGGTTTGGCCCCGCCGTAAATAAAATCATGCCTCGCTGCTGTTCGGCGTTTGGTGGTCTTTTCGACCACACCCTGTAACCCTATGGAGGTAACTTCCTCCAGGCCGGGGCGCTGGGGACGCTCTGGAGCGTGGGGGTGCGGAGGTTGCAATTTTACATTTGATTTTGTAAGTTCAAGCTGGAGAAAGGGATACGTGAGCAAAGTCGGAGAAGGGAGAGAAAGCAGTTCGTTCAAAGCGTGGCTGGAAAGTTCCATGAACAGCAGCGGGGAGCGGGGTGCAGGGCAGTGTCGGAGGAGGCCGCCAGCAGGACCAGAGGTCTCTCTGAGGGGCACCGACAGGATTTCCTTGGGAGCAACTGATAAACTTGGCGAAGGAAGAATAGGCCCTTGCTGAGGAAATTCTGATTGTTTTTGCACAGACAATGGAATGTTCTGTAGGTGCTAAATTAAGCAAGAGGTCCTTCGCCCTAGTGCTGGGATGTGCGTGCGCCTTGCTCCGTAGGGCAGAAGACGCACACGTGCATCTGTCTGCTGTGGTGACACCGTGCGGCTCAGCTCCCTCTGGGGTTCACTTTTGCTTTTTAACATTTTTATGTTCATGTAATCTTTTGGGGGCTCTCGTGACTGAGCCCTCCTGCCAAGTCAGGGAGGTCACCTCCCATCCTGGCCTGGCTCAGCCCCAGGGGGAGGGGAGGCCAGGCCCTGGCCTCAGTGGGTGGGCCACCTGGGGAGGGAAGCACTGATGGCAGGCGGTGAGGGCCCCCGGGCTTCAAAAGCCAAGGCCAGGAAATCATACTTGACCTGGAGACACTGGGAACCTCTGGACACAGAATGCACCAAGCTTTGAGACTCTAATAGAGTTTTATTTCAGCCCAAGAGAGGACAGGGGCCCAGCGGCGTGCAGTTCTCAGAGAAGAAAGTGCTCTGGAGTTTTTACAGGGTTGGGTATGGCTTTATATCTTGTAAAAGCTCCAGGTTATAGATTAGCATCTCGGGCAGGAAGCACAAGTTCAACGTCAAGGAATGCAGAGTGTAGAACTGGTCCACACATTACGGACAAGACGGTTTTCCTTTAGACCACTCGTTCAGACGCAGCTGCTGTAAGCCGGGCTTTTGGTTTAAAGAGAGTTTACGCATGGTTGCACCAACTCAGAAAGAAAACTAAGGTGGCGGCCCTTATTATTTTTGTTTCTAAATGTAATTATTGTCAGGTTGGCTCGTGCAGCGTGTACAGTGTGCTCTTGGCTCTGGGCGTAGATGCCCGTGACTCATCGCTTCCATGCACCCCGGAGTGCTCGTCCCGACAAGCACCCTCGATGCCCACCCCTCGGGTTCCCTGTCCACCCGCCCCCGCTTCAACTGCCAGTTTGTTCTCTGTATTTAAGAGTCTCTTGGGGCGCCTGGGGGGCTCAGTCGGTTAAGCGTCCGGCTTCAGCTCAGGTCATGATCTCATGGTTTGTGGCTTCAAGGCCCACGTTGGGCTCTGTGCTGACAGCTCAGAGACTGGAGTCTTCTCCGATTCTGTGTCTCCCTCTCACTCTGACCCTCCCCTGCTCGCGCTGTCTCGGTCTCTCAAAACTAAATAAAAAACATTAAAAAAAAAAGAATCTCTTATGGTTTGCCTCTCTCCCTCGGTTTGAAACTTTTCCCCTGTCCCTTCCCACATAGTCTTCTGTTAAGTTTCTCAAGTACCACATATGACTGAAAACATATGTCTTTCTATGACTGACTTATTTCACTTAACGTAATACCCTCCAGTTCCATCCACGTTGCTGCAAATGAAAATTTCATTCTATCTCATTGCCAAGTAGTAGTCCATGGTATATATAAACCACATCTTCTTGATCCATTCATCAGTTGATGGACATCTGAGCTTTTTCCATACTTTGGCTATTGTTGACAGCACTGCTAAAAACATTGGGGTGCATGGGCCCCTTCGAATCGGCATTTTTGTGTCCGTTGGATAAATCCCCAGTAGTGCAATTGCTGGGTCACAGGGGAGTTCTCTTTTTAGATTTTTGAGGAGCCTCCACACTGTTTTCCAGAGCGGCTGCACCAGTTTGCATTCCCACCAACAGTGCAGGAGGGGGCCCGCGTCTCCACACCCTTGCCAGCATCTATAGTCTCTTGATTTGTTCATTTTAGCCCCTCTGACTGGTGTGAGGTGGTATCTCGGCGTGGTTTTGGTTTGAATTTTCTGATGGTGAGTGATGTTGAGCATCGTTTCATGAGTCCGTTAGCGAGCTGGATGTCTTCTTGGAAAGGTGCCTATTCATGTTTTCTGCCCATTTTTTCACTGGATTATTTCATTTTCACATGTAAAGTTTGGTACCCGCTTTATAGACTTTGGATACTAACCCTTTATCTGCTATGTCATTTGCAAATACCTTTTCCCATTCCATCAGCTGCCTTCTAGTTCTGCTGATTGCTTTCTTTGCTGTGCAGAGCTTTTTAACCATGACGAGTTCCTGATAGTTCAAGTTTCCTTTTGTTTCCCTTGCCCCCGGAGACTTGTTGAATAAGAGGTTGCTGCCGCCAAGGTCAGAGAGGTGTTTGGCTGCTTTCTCCTGGAGGAGTTGGATGGCTTCCTGTCTTATATTTAGCACTTTCATCCGTTTAGAGTTTATTTTTGTGTGTGCTGTAAGAAAGTGGTCCGGGCTCATTTCTCTGCGCGCCGCTGTCCAGCTTTCCCAGCACCACTTACTGGAGAGACTGTCTTTATTCCATTAGATGGACTTCCCTGTTTTGTCAAAGGTTAGCTGGCCGTGCGTTTGCGGGCCAGTTCTGGGTTCTCCTGCTGCTCCAGTGATCCGAGTGTCTGTGTTGCACAAAGCGGCTTCCCCTGTATCTCGGGCCTCAGGAGTCTTTTCTCTCAGCAGAACGCCGGGCAGGGGCAGTGCTGCGCCATCTGTGCCCCCGCCACTCCTCCCCTGCCTGTCCGGCCCCGCAGCTCCGCCCCTGCCCGGCAGGGCCCCCACCGCTCCGCCCCTGGGGAGACACACTGGAGCTTCCCGCTCTGGCGCCTGCTCTTCTCCAGGCAACACTGACCTGAGTCCCCTGCCCCTGTGCCCGCAAACCGTCATGGTCACCCCGTTTCCAGACGTGGAGACCAAGGCTGGGTGTGGAAGCCACCTGCCCTCCTGGGTGGAGGGCCCTCAGATCCGGGCTCCTTCTGCTCTGGGTCAGAGGGCCAAGGTCCTGCAGGGATGGGGTCAGAGGCTGGTGGCCCCCAAGCATCCTGCAGCCCCTGCCTAGGGGGGTGGGGGCAGGCTGGGTGTGGGGGCAGGCTGGGTGTGGGAGCAGCGGGAGGCTGGGTGGGGCCGGGTGGGGAGGGGCAGAGGGGGTGGGAGGAGGAGTCTGGGGCTCTAAGTTTCCATTTCCTG
>NC_043714.1:77287797-77289718 GCF_006229205.1 Suricata suricatta
CCGAGTCCTCATCGCGAGGTTCCCATGAGCCGACAGTCTTGCTCTGCTTGAATTAAATAAGCTAATGTTATATCCACTGGGTGTTTAAGATCATGTAAATTCTAGGGACGCCTGGGAGGCTCAGTCTGCTGAGCGCTCAACTTTGGCTCAGGTCAGGATCTCGCGGTTCGTGAGTTCAAGCCTCGTGTCAGGCTGGCGTCCGTCAGCCAGTCAGCAGAGAGCCCGCTTTGGATCCTCAGTCCCCCACCTGGCCCCTCCCCTGGTTGTGCTCTTCCAAAGATGAATAAATAAATATTTTTTAAAGATCATATAAATGGTAAATTCACCCTAAGACCAATGTACAAGGTGAAGAGGCCATAAAATGAGCTGCCTGACACCCACTTCCACACGGAAGTCAACGCAGCAGGAAAACGAGAAATCAGTGCATTTAAACACTCAAAAATGTTTTCTGCTTTTGTGATTTTGGGGGGTATTTTTGGGGGGGACAATGCATGCAGGACAGGCTTGTGGGAGGTGGGGGGCTGGGGGAGGGAGGGACACCCCACTTCCTTCTGGAATTTCCCCAAAGCCGCTGCTGCTCAGAGGAGACACCCCCTCTTGGTGTGGGACTCAGGGTCCAGCCTGGGGTCTGACAGCTGCAACTCCGGGAAGGGGTGGAGACAGGAGAGCCCGGCCCCAGCTTCCTCTGGGCGGGGCACCCACACCACAAAGTCTTAGGCCAACAGGGCAGTGGCCCCAGATGCCAGTTTGCCAGCAGGGAGCCTGACGCTAGGAGGTGAGCCAAGCGGGAGGGAGCCCCATCCTATCCGGGCCGCGTGGGCCCAGGCGGGGGCGGCCAGGGAGGGCCGGCTGGGAGGTAGGAGCCTGAGCCTGGGGCCCCGGGGCCACCCACACGTGCTGTTTCCAGGAGCCATGGGAGGTATCCAGCTTGCTCTGCTGCTCTTCCTGCTGGGCTGGGAGCGAGGTGAGCATGGGGGCGCCGGGCAGGGCCTGAGCTGGGGGTGGGGGGCCATGTTCCCCGGAGAGGCTGTGCGGTTTTGTGCCTGTGAGGGGCTGTCCTCCAGGACCTCCCCCCATGGGGTCTGAGCCCAGCCTTCCATCCCCCCCAACCCCCGGTCCAGGCCTCAGCCTGCTGTGCTACACCTGTACGGACATAGAGACAGCTGGCCTGTGCCAGCCCACCCAATGTCCCCTGGCTGGCATCTGCTACAACAGTAAGATGACAGTCACCTTCAGCAATGGTGAGTCCCCAGCCCCGGAATGGGGTAGTTTCAGGGGCCTCTGCCCTGAGGCTCCCCAGCCACTCTGACAAGGTAGGAATGCCAGAGGGCCACCTCCAGCCTCCCTCAATGTCCCCATCTGTACGGAGAGGGGCTGGAGCCCCCCAGGCTTTCTGGGGGAGCGGATGGGAGCCGGGTGGGCAGGATGGGGCTCAGGGAGGACCGGAGGCCGCGAGCCCCCAGGGAACGGGTGAAGGGACGGCCTCAGGGGCCTCGCATGCCAGGCTCCTCCCTTCTCGCCCACAGGAAAGGAGGTGAACGCGCAGTACAAGGGCTGTGCCCCCACCTGTAAGGCGGCCAGGGACATAATGGGCCACTTCTCAGAGATTCCCGGGCCAGAGGGCCAGAGCCAGGGCAGTCTGGTGAAGTTTGACGTGCAGGGGGTGACGTGCTGTGAAGGGGACCTGTGTAACGGGGGGGCCCTGCCCGGGCGCAGCCCCTGGGCCCTGGTGGGGGGACTCCTGCTCAGCCTCGGGCCCGCCTGCCTCTGGGCCCTGCTGTGAGTGCCCGGCTGGCAGGGAAAGCAGGGCGCCGTGCGGGGCGCTTCCATGCCGCCTGTGCTGGGGCAAGTGTGCGGGCTCACCTGCGCATGCGTACATCTGCACCCGCACGCCTACACGCACCGGCATTCACACACACAC
>NC_043714.1:77289818-77291741 GCF_006229205.1 Suricata suricatta
GGGCAGAGGGGGTGGGAGGAGGAGTCTGGGGCTCTAAGTTTCCATTTCCTGCAGGCTGGGGGAAGGTGGGGAGGGTGGGACCTGCAGGCTGGGGGAAGGTGGGGAGGGTGGGACCTGCAGGCTGGGGGAAGGTGGGGAGGGTGGGAGGGGCGGGGCTGGGGAAAGGAGCCTTGCTGGGGGGCCCTGCCCCAGACTCTCCCTGGGCCCTGGCATCTGTCCAGGCCGCAGCGAGGGGCCCTGTGCAGGCTGTGCGGCCTGGCACCGCTCTGGTCAGGAGCCCAGACTCCCCAGTCCCAGCACCCAGGTGTTGGGTGATGCCTCTCCGTCCCACGTTCCCCCCTTTCTCTGTAGCCAGATTCCGCTGTGTCTTCTGCCCCTGACTTCCTGCATCTGCCCAGGGAGGGGTCTCTCTGGGGAGTGGGTGGGTGTGCCTGGCCCCTGCCCCCTCAGCTCCCCCTCCCTGGCAGCCGGGTCTGCACCTGCTAACCTGGGAGTTGGAGGGGATCCTGCGGGTGTTCTGGCTTCCTCCCCCTGTGCTCCTCCAGTGGTGTCAGGGGTCCAGGCCGGCGGGCACTGCCCTCCTCCCCTCCCCCAGTCCTTGGCACCTGTCTGCATTACCCTGGCCTGGTCTCCTATAACTGATGTCTGGGGTTCCCCAGCCTGCTGGCAGGGGGCGCACATGGGAGAGAGGGCATCTCGGGATGCGTGGGGAGAAGAACAGAGCTGGGGAGGGGACCAAACAAGACCCAGGAGTGACTGTCCTGCCGAGAGCTGACTGCCCCTATCCGACTCCCCCCAGCACCCGGGACGGTGGGACTGAGGGGCCGGGTCGGCGGGCCGGACCGGAGGGGTCCCTGGGCTGCGCCCACCCCGGCGGTGTCTCACGTGGGAGAAGCTGCCTAAGGTGCCCCGGGAGGAGCTCTGTGACACCCATCGTCCCCTCTGTCGTCACTTGGGACCCCAGATGGCCACCTTGTTCGAGATTTTCTCGAGTCCCCGTAGCTGCCCTTGGTGTGAAAGGAGAAGTGGAAAGAGGGGAGCCTTTAAGGAAAAGGCATCAGAAATAGATTCAGGGGGACGGGGAGGGTGCAGAGAGGAGAGGGACTGGGGGTGCCCACAGGCACAGGGGTAGGGAGGAGGGCACGATGTGGGGGGCACCACATACCACCTGACCATGGCCCGTGAGGGGCTGTAAGGCTGGGGTGAACGTGGGGAGCCCAACAGAGCCCAAGAGAAGATTGAAGGTGGGGATTGACCCCCCAGCTCCTTCCTGCAGGGACACTGCTGTCACCTGAGCCACTCCCCCTCCCACTCTGCCCCCCCCCCACCACCAGGCTTGTTTCCCCCATCACTGTGCTCCTGTCACTACGCCCGCCACAATTCTCCCCCCGCGACCCCACTCCTGTCCCCCCCGCCGCCACCGCCCTCCTGTCCCCTGCCATGGCGCTCCTGTCCCCTGCCACGCACACTCTGCACACGACACACAGCACCACTACTGGAGGAACTGTGTACTATTTTTGAAACTTCGTTGTAAGGGTGGACTGATCTCAGGATGAAAGGCTGAGCTGTCTTCCAAGCGGCGGAGCTCCGCGCAGCCCTTGTCGGGATGGGGCTGTGGTCCCCTGGAGAAAACACCTCAGATGGATAAAAACTCAGATTCTGAACGCAGAACCTCACAATTTAAGAAGGAACATAGGAAAACCTCTTCCTGTATTAACAGAAAATACTTAGAAGGAGCCACTAATGCTTTTCAGAATTCGAACAGCCACAGACTCGGCCTGGACTCGGGGGCGGCGATGAGAAAGAAAAGACACGACCCGACACACTTTCCATCATCAGCACCGGTTCTCACGAGGGACCTGTTCCAAAGCCCAAGGGAGTCAGGCGGCAGGGACACACGGCCGAGCGGCTCTGGCCGTGGCT